>NC_141544.1:18900274-19200274 GCF_021556685.1 Rattus norvegicus | reverse complement strand
ATGATATTCTTATGTTGCTACTTGCTGGGAAATTAGATCATATAAACTCGATTATAGGTGAAACATTTTAGACTGAATGATTTTAGAAATATTCTAAATTGTCATTTTAGCTTCAATTCAGTTCCAGGTGGACTTGCTTTGTTACACACATTTTTTTTTTCTCTTTTAGAAGAGGCTTTGTCTCTTTTAAATTGAAGTATTATTTTATCCCATGAAGTTGGCTAGATACGTATGTAGGCATGTATGTATGCATCTCTTTCACCCAAAATCACAGGAAAATGAGCAAAAACAAAATCAAAATATAAGCACGACTTTAGAATTTCCTGCATCACAAACTATTTCTCCAGAGATGATCCAAGACAATCAACATCTGAACTTTTGGTTTAGCAAGAAGCTAACTAGCCACCCATACACAAACTATATTCAGATCAACCTCAAGCTTTTACACTTCTATCTTAAGCACTAAAGCCATTGTAAATATTGCACCCCTCATTTCTGTTTCCACATTGCTCCAATTCTTCCTTGAGCTGCTAAAATCATGGTGGCCATTCTACTGCAACAATAAAACTTAATAGATATCAAATATCCTCTTATCTTCCTGAGTTGAGGTTTGTCTTAGTATGCAATTTCAAACATGTGGAATGTTTGCCAACAAGTTTCCATGCAAATTAGAAACAATTCATTCTACTCTTTTCTGAAGTAATTCCTGGTAATGTTCTTGATGGCAGTATGCATGACTTAGCTTTTTGTACATATCTGAAGAATATTTAGGTAAAGACTGATATCTTTAAAGCAAATGCACTATGGTATTGGTTTTTCTCTGGTCTTAGAAGTCCTTTATGGTTCTCTGACAAATTAGAGAAGTAGTAATAAAAAACTATAAGAAACATAAGGGAGGTAGTTATGGGGGTGAAACACAAAGGGGGATTTGTAAGGGTGAATGTGTGAAGCCAGGGTATAACTCCAACAGCTCAAGAAATCATGTTCTCACTATAGGATGAGAAAGCTGGAAATCTGTACTTGATTCTTGCTGCTTTTCAAGAGCTGATTGACAGTGAGATACATAGAATTATGAGCTATCATACAAAGTAGAGAAATATCCTTTGGTTTCATAAACACCTGAGGATAATCCCTTTCAAAACTGTGCCAGTAATAATAACTTTTCACTACTGCATGATTATTTCTTCTTCATCTATTTAATGAGACCCCATTGCGCTGTGTGAAGTGTTAGAGATTATTGTTTGCCACTTTACTCCAAGGCGTATGAGTAATCAGTTGACATTATTGGCAAGATAAATTTCTTTTCTACCACATTCCATTATTTTAATTGTATTTGCTAACTGACATCTGATTCATCTTGTCTGTCCAGAATTCATTTTTTTAGAAATTATTCATACCCCGTCTAGTAGGAAATTTTCATTGGATTTTTATTTACATTTCAAATGTTATCCCCTTTCCCCAAGCCAACCAGCCACCCCTTCCCACCTCCCTGCCCTGACATTCCCTACACTGGGGGTTTCGGCCTTGGCAGGACCAAGGGCTTCTTCCCCTTTTGGTGGAGGAGAATGTAATCAAAATCAGCACCTTCAGTGGCACTTGAGGACTACTGGTCAAGCTGCGAAGCATAGCTCTTTAATTTTCAGACTCCTTCCCTGTAAGCAGGGGAAAAGGAAGCTTGACGTCTTGGCTCTTCCCCCTTTCTTACAAGGAGATCTAACTTTGGGGACAAAATAAGTAGATTTTACTTTCTACATTGGGTTTCTTCCCTCCTCACTGGCATCTCTAGACTTTAAAATTAAAGGAGGCAATGGCATTTCAATATTTTGTTTAGACTAATATGATTTCGTTTATGTAAACTGCAACCAAAAGATTAATACCTTATCAACTTTGATTACAACATTGGGCCACAGTCTGGCCTTGGTGATCATGTAACAGGAGAAGATGATAAAGACTTGGCAAAAGAAATCAGTTTCTATACATGTAATAATCAAAAGATAATACAAAATCAATACATAATGAATTAACGGCATTTCTGGCAGTCTCCCCTTTGCTGCAACTTTTTTTCTTCTCTTAAGCCTTTATTCTGAATACACATTCTGTACACTTTATGCTGTGTCTGCTCTCACACAGTGTAGTGTTAACACACACACAGCCTCAAACAACAGGGCTCAAACTTACCACCACAAGGCACAGCATTCCGTTGCACATACAAAGTTGCCTACTTTTCTAACATGACGTGCAGGGAAAATATGAACATTAAGTATTTTTTTGCCTGTATTCCATAGTCTAGAAATATAAAATGAACATACATTTGTATTGTATTATAATGTTTGTTTTTTAAAACTACTGTTTTAGTTGCTAAGTTTTTAATGGCTCTTTTGGCTTGGGATAAGGCAGAATTTGTAACATTTTATGAAACAGCCCAGGTCTCACCATCCATCTGACATTTTGTCCTATGTATTTATGTTAAGCATCATTCTCATTATTGATAGCCATAAAATTCAAAGTATCATCCAACTCGATAAAACGCTAACTATTTTACATCTTTCAATATCAAATAGTCAACCAATATTTAATTGTTTATGTAAAAACCTACCTCTCTCAGAAGTTTGCTTTATTTTCATCCTTCACAAATGATAAGATTCCATGTATATAAAAAGCTGAGTTAAAATATATGTTATTTTGTGTAAATTGTGGATCCAAATACTAATGTATATGATTTTCTACCTCGAGTTAGAGAAAAATTCTTTAGGTAGAAAGGGTCACAATACAAAAATTCATGAAGTCATGTGCAGAGAAGGGGTCAGGAGGACTGAAAGACATGTGGGCAGCAGGAGACTACGACCAAACTATGTTTTCAGGCTGTAGCAGGGAAGTCGTATATATGGACTCGTATTGATTATGAGAGAATCCCAACATAAAGAAAGAAAGAGCTCATGAACTCATATTGATTATGAGAGAATCCCAACATTCTCATGATGCTTAGTCCCCGGGCTGAGAGATTCCTTCCAACTGGCAATGACAATTGCTGAGAAGAGAGATTTTGTCTTTAAGGGTGTGATTCATGGAAAGGTGGCCAGGTCTGGGAGAAGATCATGTACTCAAAAGCATATGGGGTGGACAAATTGAACTGGATGTTTTTTGTTTAACTGTCTTTTGCTTGATTTTTTGGTTTTGGGGTTTTGTTTGTTTTGTTGTTGTTTTTGCTGTTGTTATTGCTTTGAGACAGGTTTTCTCTGTGTAGCCTTGGCTGTCCTGTAACTCACTGTGTACGACAGACTGTCCTCAAACTCACAGAGATCTGCCTGCCTCTGCCTCCCAAGTGGACTAAAAGTGTATATCACCGTTGCCAGATAATGATCTTTCTTTCTTTCTTTTTTTTTTTTTTCCGGAGCTGGGGACCGAACCCAGGGCCTTACGCTTGCTAGGCAAGTGCTCTACCACTGAGCTAAATCCCCAACCCGATCTTTCTTTTAACTAAAAAAAAAAAAAATAGAAATTAAAATATAATTACTTCCTTTACTTCTTCTCCTATGTTCCTTCAATGTTTCCTATACATCCATGTGCTCTCTCAAATCCATGGCCTCATTTTCTTTGTTAACACACACACACACACACACACACACACACACACACACACACACACACGAATACACGTGCTCATGCACACACATGTGCCTAAATTTATACCTACAACTTGTTCAGTCTGTACTTGTTGGTATATGATTTTAGGGCCGACCACTACTGAGTAATGAATTTGGTGGCTCTTCTCCAGGGACAACTTCCTCCCACTCTCAGCCTTCCTTAATTGCATGTAGTTCCCTGTTTAGGATTGAGCCCCCATGAGACTTAAGGCTTACTCAACAAGAGGGAATGAATGCCTAGTACTGGAAACCTAGCCTACTACCTGGACTATCTTAATTACAACATCTACTGCTGTGATAAAACCCCATAACCACATGCTTTTGTGAAAGGGAACAGTTTAATTCAGCTTACAATTACTGAGGGAACTGAGGGTAGGAACTAAAACAGATCAAAACCTAGAGACAAGAGCTGAGGGAGAGGCCATGGTGCTGGTTATTGGCTTACTCTTCATGGCTTGCTGATTCCAAACTCATATATTATCCAAAACTCCCTGACCAGGCCACTGATAATAGGCTAAGCCTACGCATTAATTCTCAGTCAGGAAAATGTCCTAGAGATTTGACTACAGGCCAATTCTCTGGGGGGCATTTTCTTAATTAAGATTTATTAATTAAGAATACTTCTTTTCAAATGACCCCAGTTTCTAAATAATTATCCTTTGCCCACAGTTAAGTAGAGACTTCACCATTCACCATGGGTGATGAGGATAGTTGTCGTTGATGTTGTTGTTTTGTTTTATTTATTTTTGACACTAAATGTGTGGGTAGGGAAAGGGCAAGAATCTGGAGTAGATGTGGGAGAAGAGGGAAGATGGTCGGATATGGTAACAGATTCTCAGAGCGGGGAGAGCCTGGGGAGCAATGATGGCTGGGTTGGGAAGACTCCAGTGTAAGTACAAGAGAGAGCACCTGGAGTTGCTATAACCAGGCACAAGCTCTGAGAGCCAAAGTCTGATGCCACATGTCGGAATTACATGAGGTCTTAACCTTCCAACCCATTCCTGTTTTATTCACATCCTAAGCAATAAGTGTAACATCCACCTGCTCTGGAGAGATGTAGCTTTTTCATTGAATCCATGAATCTAAACAATGATCTAATCAGAAATACCCTTTCTAACAGAATGGAAGAAATGATGTTCCAGATACACGAGAGTCTGTTGGCAAAGGAAGTTGAAAAGTACAATGAAACACCAGAAATTGAAACTACAACCATTGTCTTTTGAGGGTCACTATTGAAACTCTTGCAAATACTTAGCTTCTATAGACAGGCAAACCAATTTCTTAGAGTATATCCACTTTGGAAATATATGTTAATAACTTCCCAGTCACAGAGGATAGGCTGTAGGCTACCATAGGCATGATTATAATAAGAAATCTATATACCCTTTTCCAAGTATAACAATGACAAGCATGCATTTAAAGCAATAAATAAAAATAATATATATTGATAATAACAGTGATTCAATGTGGTTGATGTTTATTTAAATATGCAAATAATTCACATTCCACATAAGAGTTTGAATCTGTAGTTGGTAATGGCTCACTGAATCTGTGGAGTGTAGAAGGGAGGATAAGAGAAGATAAGAAATACATAGAGAACCTTTATTGATACTGCGAATATTCTATATATATGTGTATGCAGTCGTAATAGTCCTTACTAGCCAGTTAATGGCAGTTACATTTTTATTTCTGTGAGGAAAATCCATAGTTTACAAATAATTTAATTTAAACTAATTTAAATTGAATGTTAAGTAGCCACTTATTAGATACTACCTAGTTGGTAACATAGTATCCTAATTTTTTTTATTAACTTGAGTGTTTCTTATTTACATTTCGAGTGTTATTCCCTTTCCCGGTTTCCGGGCAAACATCCTCCTAATCCCTCCCCCTCCCCTTCTTTAGGGGTGTTCCCCTCCTCATCCTAATTTTGACATCACTTTAAAGATACATATCTTCAACTATCCTCTGTATATTTAGTAATTTTTAGGTTAATAACTCAAAATGTTTTATTCAATTTCCCCATTCTCTCACTTGATGATGCCTAGTCTTTCAAATTCTCTGAAAAATAGAATTGTATGATAGCAAGTTATCTTGGAATTACAAAGACTCAAGTTAAATAACAGTTGTTTTTACATTTTTTTATTTCTAAGTTATACGAGCTCATAATGCTACTCCTTTAACTACATTAAATGGAATAAAAATATAGAAACCATAGTTTGTTTCACTATTACTCTTCTAGTTGGCTTTTTCCACAGAAGTAACCTATAAAAATTTTAATGTGTGTTCTATTAAACAGTAATATAAAATATAAAGAAAATCTTAAAACAAGGTAATTAAATTATTTGTCCTAAATTATTCACTAGCATTTAAAAGTATAAATACTTTTTTTAAAAAAATTACTATGCAGTGCTCAGCATCTGGTCAAGTCCCTCATCCAAAGACCGAGTTCATCATGGAGTAGGAAATGGGAAGATTGTAGAAAGCCAGAAGCAGTGAATGATTGCAAAGAAAGAGTATTTTCCAGACACAGCAGGGCAGCTGCACATAAGAACTCCCAGCTATTTTAACAACTTGCACAAGTAAGGTAAAATCCAGCATGGAGAGGGCTGTGGACCCAATGTTCTACTCTTATTTGAGGAGCCATCAGCAATTAGTAGTCAGTGGGAGAGTCCATCTCATTTACACACAGGTCCAAGACTATGTGAACAACACAAATTTAGAGCCATTAAATATATCGAAAAACACAAGAGAACACAAATTTGGTCAGGTAAGAACCAAATTTGGACCTGGGAGAAGCTCAGAGGAAGAGCATCAAACCACATTGTATGCGATTTTCAGATTTACACCAAGTAAGCCCTGTGTAGATAAACCCACTCCTTCATCACGACTATTGGGTAATTACTGTTTCATTTTAGATTTTAACTTTATATCCAGCTACCATGTCCAAGTCTCTACACTTTTTTTTTAATTTTACATTTAGTTTGGGTGAAGAGAAAACACCGTACAAACGCCAACAATGACTTAGAAAATATGATCTCCAGTTCAAAAAGATCATGCTGCAACATACCAACCAATAGGTACCTGGATTGTCTTCACTCACTGGTAAGGGGAAAGGGAAGGTCATCTGTAAACTCCTTACTGAGAACGTCAAGGGTGAAACATCTTGGTAAATGGAGTTGCATTCATGATGGTCCTTTACTTGTTGCTGCAATTTACTCTATCATACTCAGGTGTATGTGCACAGTTAGGTGTGAGTTGACACGCCTGTGACTGATGGTTGCCAGAGATCGGAGACATTGCTCTTTGTGGAGCTGGAGTCAACCTGGTAAGCCAAGGTGGGTGCTGGAAATTGAAGTGCAGACTCCTGCAAGGGACATGTACAATCCCAATCTCTGAGTCGTCTCTCCAGTGGTCAAATAAGAGGAGTTCCAGTGAAGAAAGCTTCACTTTCCAACTATGGACCATTAACAAGCTGTTTTAAGTAGATGTGAAGAAGCTATTTCATTTTATTATACTTTTAAAATAAAAACAATAAAGGTTGTTTCAATTTAATGAAATTCAAGGGTTCAAAAAGTCATTTTCAGGATGTTTCTATTTATCTGTGGCCATTTGTAAAACTTCTGTTTTACATAGTGCATGATTTTAAACTCCAGATTCATACACAGATCATATAAAGCAGGGTGGGTTTTTATTCCGGTTTGGGGGGAAAATATAGAGAAATTTGTTGTACATTTTGGTGAACTTAAAAATGTATGGATGGATGCATATCTTAAAGCAGAACTAGAATATATGTGGACAAAGGGTTTTTATTTTTTCCCACTCTATTGTGATTGCATAATTTAGGATGAAAGCATAGAAAATATTGATTATGTCATGACTTAGTATATGCATATCAAAAGTAAAAGTGGCCCATCATTAAGTTGTCAGTGGCCGATTACCTGTGAGTTTTTTTCCTTCTCTATTATACACCAGTTTTGATATAATTTCAAAACTTGAGTGATAAGCCTGTCGGTGTGGCCTGGAATAAAGACTGATCTTGAAGGAGAAGACAGAATGGTTTTAAAAGACTAACAAAAGTTAAGCAATTGTACATTTACAGGATATTACTGCTGCTATGGCTTCTCATATGTCTCCTATGTATTCTGTATTACTGTATACTCTACAGTATATAATGTATACTATGCTCTATGTAATCTATACCTTAGGTATAAATTCTGTAGTGTTTTGCAACAATGGTGGCTAACATCATATCTGACACACCAGAGAGCAAGGAGAATAAGAGGAATGCTTCCAATACTCAATGAACTAATTTTCTTCCACAATGGTCTACATTTTCATCAGGCCATGAAATCTCTTTTTCTAGGTCAATTTACTATCAGTCAATTTGCTATGAGAGTCAATTTAGCATGGATTTTTTAGCTTTTGAGTCCTGGGAATCTATAATTGTTGTATATTTAAATGCTTAAATATTTCACATACATTCAACATCTAAAAAGCGAAACATAAAACTTTTACCTACATCAAGTCTCAGGAAATTTCTACATCAGGACAAAAGTGAGGTTGCATAATACTTTTTCTAGGTTGTTTTTAATAACTTTTACAATTAAATTTGTAAGCAATTTCCCCAGAAGGAAAAAATAAGCATTATAATCATGATAATTCCTAATTCTTTCTCTGGAAATATTTATAAACTACAAGTAAGTGTAGCTTCTGCTGGGAGGACTATGTGAAGAGAGTTATAACGTCCATAGCACAACTGAAAGAAGAAATCGAATATATCCCGAGACAATACAAATGGACATGGCATTAACTCATCACAGGGGAGTATTATGAATTTTTCGTAAACATTCCTGGGAAAAACTGAACGAGCCATTTTTCAATTGTTGCTTTCTACTTATTAATCGTTCAAAAATATTTTACTAAAGTCTGAAGTAGTTTTGTCATGAAATGAAACAGAATATAAAGCTTCACTCTAAAAGGGAATTTCCCTAAGTAGTTTCACATTTAAGATATTTGCAACTAGGAACACATGAATAGATGTCAATTTTGGTAGTTTGTAAAATTTAATCACTGAAGAAAAAGCTAATTTGTGCATTTGCTGTCACAGTGATGCTATATTCCGAGAATAATAGCTATACATGCAAAATGAATATATAGTTGAAGACATTTAATTGTATTGTAGAGTATTGGGTAGTTCAAGAAAAAATTTATTCATGCTGTTACAAATCCATAATATTTGAGAGGGCTTTCGTTAAATACTGAAGTAAAAAAAAATCACTGAATATTTGATAGACTTTAAGTTTTAAAACATATTGTGTATATGTTTTTTTGACTTGTATGTTTGTTTGCATAGTGCGTGTGTGTGTGTGTGTGTGTGTGTGTGTGTGTGTGTGTGTGTGTTTTGTGCCTTTTCCCATACAGGCCAGAATAGTGCAACAGATCACCTGAAACTGACATTACAAACAGTTTTGAGCTGTGATGTGTCATGTGGGTACTAGAAATGGAACTTAGTCCTCTGGAAAAGCAGTAAGTGCTCTTAACTTCTGAGCCATCTCTGTCACTCATGTTGGATACTTTTAAAAAATGAATTAGATTAGATTAATGGCATCTAAGAATACACTACTTTGAAAATGTAGCATGTCTGATTTGGGACATAAAAAAATAACCCAATCTCAGTACCACTCACAGTTATGTGGAGAAGTGGACGTGGTATATGTAAACTTTCTGAAGAAAAACAACAAAGTGATTTTTCTCTCACTTCTAAGTCGGTCTCGTCTTCCCCAAGTTCTTGCAGGCAGGTAGGTGTTCAGCGCCCTATACTTAGCCTCTCCCACGCCCTCTGTAATCTCTCCCTTTTGCGGCTGGGAGCGTTAAAGATTGCCACTGCAGCTGGTGAGTGGGCAGGTGAAGCCACCATCTGCTCTAGGAGTCCACATGCTCAGAAGAACTTCGCACCCAGGACCATGCCCAGGCACAGCGGATTCCAGAACCTGGGGGTGTGGGATGGGGTGGTGCTGGGTGTGTGTGTGTTGGGGGGGCGAATACAGTTAACCCCGCCCCCTCGCGGTGGCGATTGGCTGAAATCTTCTCCTGGGCTCAGCACCAGTTCCTGAATAGAGCCGTGTTCCGTGCAAGTTAGCACGTGGCCACCTCTGAGGAGGTGATACCAGTCCTGAGTGCGTGAAAGGGGGCTTCAGAGCTTCCTGCCCGAAGGGTCCTTGAGAAGCCTGTTTGTTTTTCCCGGCGCTTGTCTCCTCCCACCCTTCTCTGTCATTGGCCCGGTGTGGTGGGTGGGTGTGTTCCCATTGGTCAGGAGGCGGGGCCTATCCCTGGCCAGGGTAGGGGCGGGGCCTTCGCCGCGCTGAGCTTGCCCTTGTGTCTGGTGCTCGCTAGAGCTGCTGCTGCCGCCGCCGCCGCCGCCTCCGTCGCCGCCGCCGCCGCCGCTGCCGCCGCCACTGCTGCTGCAGCCGGAGCATCCGGGAGCCGCCGCCGCTGCTGCCACCGCTACCAAGCGCTGCTACCACTACTGCCGCCTCTTCTCCCAGGACTCTGACACCGGAGCGCGAGCGGCGGTGCTGCCAGCTTGCTGCCCCTGTCCCCCACCCCTCCCTTCCTTGACCTACCCACTCCTTGCAGCCCTCGCCTGCACCTTCCCCGACACCCCGGCATCTCTGCATCACCTGCCTAAGCAGCCTCCGGGCGGGCTCTGGGACTTGCCGCGAGCTCCGAAAGGAACGCGAGCTCCAAACCGGTGCCGGGCAGATCGGTTGTCGGGGCTGCACCAGCAGCAGCAGAAGGAGAAGAAACTATTTAGCCCACCGAAACCCCATTCTGCGGGTGCTCTGCCACTGCCGCTTTTGCTGCCGGCAACCAGCTTCCGCGCGGGTTCGAACACCGCAGCAGCGGTATCGTGGGTCCGGCGGGAGCCGGGAGGACGACACCAGCGGAACCCTTGCACTGTGTGGTTCGCCTAACCAGCATCTCCTTGCCCCCTCGATCCTTCCCCCAGACCCTTAAAAGAAGGGACCATGATTTGGAAACGCAGCGCGGTTCTCCGCTTCTACAGTGTCTGCGGGCTCCTGTTACAAGGTAATCCCCGCCCCGCTGTGGGGAGCATCGCTTCACGCCCATTCCCCATCCTCCCCATTCCACCCCGTATTTCCACTCTCCCCTGGCAATCCCCCAGTGCCCGGCGGTTTCCAGTCCCTCCCCCTCCGCCCCGGTGCTGCAGGGGGCAGTGGCAGTTTGCACCAGCCTTTGCTTCTCCAGCGCTGGCTCAGCCCCGCTCTGGTAGCAGGCAGCTCCTTGCGCGGCACCTTTCGCCTTTTCATTCACCTGAGCAGCCTTCATTCCACCCCACTCGATCCCCGCCAGCATCCCCCTCCCACTCCGGGTGGCTGGCAACTTGTGCCTGTCTCAACATTCCATTCTCCCATTCTCCCACCCACCCTCGCCAGCCACCTCCCACATCACGCTCTTAAGCGACCCTTTCCACCTCTTGTCGTCTCTTTAACCTCCTCCCCTTTTAGGGTCGCCTTCCTCTTTCCCCTCTTCCCACCAGCATCTCATCCATGTGTCTTTAAAAAAGTGTGTGAGAGCCTGGAAGCGAGCTACCGCGACGGCAAGAACAGCAGCAGCAGCGGCGGCACCGTGTGCATTGCAATAACATCCCCGGGGTGGGGGGGTGGGGGATTGTGAGACGTGTCATTCACCTAGGAAGAGAAGGGAGACTCTGTCTTGTCTAGAGAGAGGGGAGAGAGAGAGAGAGAGAGAGAGAGAGAGAGAGAGAGAGAGAGAGAGAGAGAGAGAGAGAGAGAGAGAATGAAAGAAGAAATTTAAAACGGAGCGAAGGGACAATTTAAAAGACATAAATCCACTTTATCAACACATCGACTTTTTATTATCCAGTCTGCGCCGTTTGCTTTTTTTTTTTTTTTAAGCAAAGAAATGTATGCTGTCTGGCAGCTACTTCACTGCTTTGGATTTTCGCTCAGAATCTATCTACCTGTCTGTCTATCTATCCCCTGTCTGTCGCTTCTTTCCGTAATTAATATCATCCTTTCAACGTGAAATGTAAAAGCCCTGCGTCTGCAATGGAGGGAAACCACACAAAACAGTTATGCAAATCACTAGTCCTGATGCAAGGCAGCTAGGGGATTTGGGTTCATTTCTCCCCAGACCTTCTCTTTTGCAGGATGAGGGTGGGGGGACTTATGGAAGGGGAAGAAGATGCTAATTTTGAAATAAATCGCAAGGCGTGAGTTGGAGTGCATGAGAGAAGGCACTTTGGGGTGGTGGAGGAGGCAGAAGAGGCGAGCATGTGCAGGACCGAAAGGCGGAAGACCGTTGCTTTAAAGAGTAGCACAGGGATGCGGCTTGAATGGGAGAAATCGGAAGGATGAATGCGAGTGCGAGACGCTGGTCGATAAATTTTATTTTTTAAAGCTGTTTGTCTCTTTTCTTGATAAATCGTTTTCCACCTCCAACCCTTCTGCTATCCATTGGTATTTGACAGAAAGATTAGTTGATTAATTTTATTTGTCTCTGGGTAAAAGGAATGTGAAAGTAAGACACACATATAGACCCCACCGGCGATCCAGACCCAAACATTTTTTTATTTTTTGCAGGATTTAAATGAGGTCAATGAACCATCTTTCAGCAAGTTCTTGGAATGTAGCCTCCTTCTTGCTGTCTTCTGGGGGTATATATTGGGAAAGTATTTTATTTGTGCATATTTATGAATGTGAGTGAAGTAATGGGGAGGAAATTACTGAATCAGTTAACTAGCCATGTACAGATGTTTCCTTGAATATATTGTGAAGATTTTTTTAAATGTATTCTACATGGGATATAAATTTAAAATGTCATGTGCCGGAGTCACCAAGAAAGCAGGTAGTGCATTTTCCTGGCTAACACCGCCTGCTCCCTTTTCTCAGCACTCACTCCCCCACCCTGTACTAGTACCCAGGTGGCTGACGCTTTACTTGGATTTCTAATCCTGCCGAGAAAACATCCTCTCCGAGTCCCTAGTTCACCTCTCAGTAACTTGGATTTCTCAGCTGTTTTCTCCCTCCTCCCTCCTTCTGTGCGTGCCTGCCTGCGTGCGTGCGAGTGTGTGTAAGTGTGTGTGAGGGAGAGTGTGAGTGTGAGTGTGTGTGTGTGTGTGTGTGTGTGTGTGTGTGTGTGTTCGCGGGTGCGCGCGGGCGCGCGCATCCCTGGCGGCATGCCGGCGCCTGCACGCACCGGTTAGAATAGAGATGTGGGGAAATCAGTTAATTTGGTGATTGCGATGGAAATCCGGAAGGTCTGGATGTGTTTTTCTCTGCCAGTCTCACCGACTGGTCATTGCCCATGCGGCTGGGCTGGTGCGAAGGGATTATTATGGAGCATGTGGCACTGCACTTGGGGGTCGCCTCCTCGCTTCCTTCAACATTTCTCTGTGAATTGTCTATTCAGTGCACTAAAAAGAACTGTCTGCTTGTGCTTCTCTCTCTCTCTCTCTCTCTCTCTCTCTCTCCCTTTCTCCCTCCCTCATTCACACACACACACACACCCCCCCCCCCCACACACACACACACACGGGGCTGTGTGGCAAGCTAGCTTCTGGGGAGAATTGATACTTTCTTAACCCAGAAAGGAGACATTCCATCATACCATCATAGGCATGGGTTTCTTATTGAGTATGTAAACCAGTGACTAAGACAGAGATGCTTTTCCTAACAGACAAGGGGAGATGGGGCTGAGAAGAGGTATGAGTTTGGCAGGAGAAAAATGCACTGCTGTTGCAGCAGCAGCAGCAACCTTAGGTTCAAGTAAGTAAGTAAGTAAATAGTAAGTAAATATCCCCTACAGCAGCCAGGGATTGAACATCAGTTCCATGATGTCTCACGAACATCTTAGTCCACACTAAAGAGGATTACAAGGAAGAGAAAGGGGAGAGAGTGCAAGCACACTTGAACTGCCTTCTTCTCTACATGGCTGTCTCCCATTTATCAAACACTAGCTTCTCCAGACACATCATACTTTGTTGATGTTGTCAGTTCTTCCTCAAACAAATTGCTCACGCCTGCCTTTTCTTCCTTTTGGCTATAAACATTGCTTTCAGGTTCTGATTTATGTTTTCCCACCAGCCTGCTGTTTGATTAGGTCTTGGTTAGCCTGTGCAAAGGCAGGCTTTATTTCCTGAACACAGGTCTTTCTCATGTACAGGGAAGGGAGGTTCTGTGGGGATCTAGTGAGGGGCTGATGTTCCAGAGGAGGAGTCTGCCCTGTGTGCTCCTGGTTAGGACTCTGCAAAGGTTACAGTCACTAAGTCTGTAGCTTCCTATTTTCTAGGGCTTGAGGCAATTTGGTAACATTCAATCAGTTACTGCTAATCAACGTCTGTAGTTCTTAAAATGCTAACTCTGTTTTTGCAGTGTGTACCATGAAAAGAGACTTATACAACCCTATCTTCTCTGTGCCTCCATGTTTTAACTCTTCGTTTTATACTGTCACTATTTTCTTTTTCCACATTTTCTCAAAACAAAGTTATGATTTTATTCCTTAATATGAGGAAGAAGAAGCCAATGGTCACAACCAAATCGTGTTAAGATTAAGCCAGGGTTGTTGCAGGGGGTGGCTTTCCTAGGTCTCTTCAAAATCACTTTAATTTATACCCAATGTGTTCATTCAAAACAAATAGATAGAAAATAAATACATTCTAAATCAATATTTGTTTCTGACCAAAATATAACATGGGGTTGGGGGAAGCATGAGATTCAGCTTTAAGGTACCAGCTCTGTTTTCTTATTTTATATCAAGGAATGGGGAAACATGGTAAGCTTCAGAGTAAGAAGTGCAAACGCGCCTGCCTAACACATGTAACTAGGAGCTCCTTGGTCCATGAGATAGATGTTGCTTAGTTTACCTTTCCTGAAACCACATCAGTTCCCATGGTTGAAGGGGCACTGCTGAGATGAAGGGGGTCCTGTGCACACAGAAAACAAACCCAGAAAGAGAAAAAAAAAGCATAGAGAAACAGAGGACAGTCATGCGCAGGGATATCTGGTTTCTCTGAATTCTCAACCCGCCTCTTTCTTGCAAACAGTCTTACAGAAAAATGTTTAACACAAATACAAGGGTTTTAGTAGTTTTCCTGGGGTATTCTAATTAATAATTTGCTATGCTTACTAATAAATACCGTCAGGCTAGCACTAGGGTGATTATACTTATCCTGCTTTGTGCACATTAGCGTCATGAGCGTCACCAGATTCTTATAGATAGAAAGTGCACTGTATGTTAAACATCTTTCCTGTCACAATAATGCTTCCTGAATCTCTCTTACCTCTTTTAGATGTACACGAACAACTTAAGGATATTTCTTATGTCAGTGAAGCTAGAAGACCATGCACTCACACCTCCCTTTCTTGTTCACAGGCACTGGAGAGATAGATGTATGTGTAGGTGGGAGCCTTAGTCTGACTGGGTGAAGCAGCTGCCATCCTAAGGGGCATCAGTTAAGAAAAATCTCCTTGCAAAGCATTCTGGGTTTCTTGGCTGGTTTTGTCTCAGGATGAGGATGTTCAGTGCTTGTCTCCTATTTCTGTAACTCTTATGATGCTGGATAGTTTACCATGGCACAGAAAAGCAGCATTTGGGATGCAAAGACGGATCCCCATGTCCTCCACCGGTGGATCTGAAACTTTCAAACAGTTTTCTCTGCAATAAAACAGTGAGGTCAAATCATGTTTCTTAAAGAAAAAAAGATACGTAAATCACTTCAAAAGTAAAATTTAGGTTAAAACTTGTTGGATGACGTCCTAATTGTGTATTTTAAAGTGGCCCTAAGTATTGCTTGCTGTCACCATCCCCTTTAAGACAGGGAGCCTACTAGTAGGATACACTCTGATAAAGAACAGGTGAATCACTTAATCAAAGGCCCCTAGGATAAAGAAATAGTGTAACATAGATTTCCACATAATGTCACATAATGTCGTCGGCGGCGGCATCACCACCACCACCACCACCACCACCACCACCACCACCACCACCACCACCACCATTTTAGTTTTCTGACATGTGTCCTGAAAATGTACTGAGAAAGTTCTTACTTTGGTGCATTTTGTTCATTAAACAACTTGGCAAAGGCAGTCCTTCTACATTGGTGACTGGGTAGGTTGAAGAAACAGGTGAAACAAATCACAAATCCGAGTACCAAAATTCCCCAGATGAAGTAGAAGGCCGTTGCCAAATTTGCAGCTATATTTCTAATTTACTCTATTTATTGCTCTAGGAACCAGTGGCGAAAATAACTCTGGTCTCTCCAAGGCAAAGTCAGTGCACACTTCTGCACAACTTTCATCCTTGCTTAGCAAATATCTCCTAAATCAGATGGCATTGAACAATGTGTGTTTTCCAGTCAGGCCTGGTCATGTTTGTGTCTTTGCCTCATAATATAGCAGCACACATGCTTTATTACATATATGAAAAAATCAATATATTGTAGGTCTAAATTTGTTTTTAAAACAGTGGTGTCTTAGAGAAAACTTAAATGTAAGCAATTATAGATATTTATGGGCATATGTACTGTTCTACGAATTCAATTTAGCTAGTTGTTCTCAACATCCTTTCCTCACACAGGTAGTTATTTTTATTTTTCAGGATTAAAAATCCCCGATAATTTATGTTTAACTAGATCATAAGCTCATGCTTTGACAAAAAAAAATGCTTAATTTAAATTTACTGGCGTAATGTAAAATATTTAAAAGGACAAGTTCAAGTTCATTGCCCACATGGTACTTGAAAATGTCAAGGTTTGGGAGTATACTCCTTTAAGTACCAAAAAGGCATGTTCCCTAAATTCCTCCCTTAAAGAGGTAGTGAGGATCAACCTGACGTTGGAGGCACTGAAGCCCCCTGCTGTGTGAGGACGCTAATGACATCTTAGGATTCATGTGTTCAACAGCAGCAAACACAAAAAAGCAGTCATGTGGCAGGAGTGGGGGGGAGGGAGAGGTGTATTTCTTTAGCTTGTGGCAGACATGAACAAAGCTTTAACCCTTTAAATCCTGAACTATTTCAGAGGGTGTCATCACAACCCTCTAATAGCAATACAAAAGAGGAAACAAGTTATGTTCAAAGATTCACAGGTAACTCCTAGTGAGATTATTGTATCTTTTCATTAAGTCCTGGTGAACATTTCACTTTCTTGGAAACCATCAGGCCGGTGGGTCAATTTAATGAAGATGAATAGTGGAGTTAAAGCAGGAATCCCATGCTTCACCTGTGCTAAGCCTCCGCACTGACAGAGAAGTGTTCTGGGTAAGGACTCCCCCCAACCCCCCTCAGGTTTAGTCTTGCTGCAGTGGTACACAAAGCAGATTCTGTTTTCTGTTGGTTTATCTGTTGTTGTTGTTGTTGTTGTTGGTGGTGGTGGTGATGTTTTTATTTTTACTTATTTTGAGGAGGAACAGGAATTAACCTTTTAATCGGTGTTCAGATAAGTTGGTGCCAATCTGTGCCATATGTGTTCATGAGTCCTCATTATTGAAATGTTGGTTTTCTGTAGGAATAGTCATCAAATGAGTTCCTAAAAATAGCAAGGGCTAAGCAACCACTGTTATTTTCAGCACACCATGAGATCCTATCGGATAACAGTCAGAAAGGCAATTCTACTTGCATCCTATTTGCTACAGAACAAAAACATTTGACATATTGTACATATTGATCTTTATCCAAGAAGTGAGGCCACAAGCTCCTCTTCATGTGCTTGCTAGGTTTTCTTAAGGAGATATAAAATTACTTTCCTCTTAGAAAAGGTATTCTTTTTAAACATTTTGCGAGTAAATACTCTTCTTAATTAGTCATGAATTAAATAAAGTGGAAGTAAGTGAAGAACTTATTGAGACTGGAAAATAACCCTCACTTACCTAGTCAATGTATACTCATACTAGTTCAAACTGAAAATACACCATTATGTTTAGGAATAAAGGTCAACCTTGTTAGGTTTTAAATTAATTAAAATCTGTAATAATGTAGTTTATGAAGAAAAGATGAGTTAACTTCCTTCTTAGTATTTATTCTCTTCTTCTCTTTTAATGAATATGTTTTCTTCACCAGTGATAAGATGGAATTCTTCTGCTGAAAACAGCAATTGGAAAATTTCAATGCGGTTGAAGATTTATTCTGAATCTTTCATACTTTTGAGAGTAAACCACTAAAACCTGTTACTGCCTGACTAGATGAAAGAAGTTATCAGATCTTTCCTAGATAGAGTTGATAATTCATTATTCACAGTATACTTTAGAGGAATGAAGTAAATATTAAGACAGTCCTTATTCACCATTGGGATAACTCTTTGTGAGTGAGCAAATAAATTCCACTTAAATATTTAAATATTTAATATTTATTTCCCACCCATTTCAATACTTCAGAGGAAGACTGTGTCTAGTTATAGTTGGGAAATTTACAAAATAAAAATAAACATTCTTTTCCTTTTAGGAATACAAAAAAAAAGTGTGATCAAGCAGTGCCAATGATTTGGGGTTATAGGGAAATAAAAGGCCCTTTAGAGGCTAAATTGAGTCCCTAATGATGATTTTATACACACACACACACACACACACACACACACACACACACACATCAGTTGCATTGCTTATCCTTGGGAAGAGAATGGAGAAACACCATTCCTGACAAAGATATGCTATGAAGCACATGGTGCTTTATTGAATCTATGTAATTTATAAAAAAAACAATTAATTTCTTCTTGCAAATGCAATATTTTTGGCATCTGGGATAAACTTGTCTGAGCTTTAAAATGCAGGTGCCTTAATAGTACTTATTTAAACATCAAAGCCTGGAACATTCAGTGTGTCATATATACTTGTACTTTCTTCCTAAATTTATCTTTTATTTCAGCTGGTCACTTATTCCTCTTCCTGTAAGAAATGTTCACGATGCCTCTCCTTGATGTTCAGTTTTATACCTAACATATCCTGTTTTCCAAACTACATATATAAGCTGATGCTGAAATGAATAATCATAAATTATAAATCAGAATATATACATTAAATAAGTAATATGTATTATAGATATGTGAATATCTATATACATGTATTTATATGTGCATCTTTAAAACCAAATTAAAATGTGCACAAGCTTTAAGTGCCACTCCTTTGCTATAGCTTTCTATTTTATTTGTTGAAGTTTGAATGGTAACCCAGGTTGCTTTGTGCTCTCCAGGAATATAATAACCCCTTTTCATTACCACCCTACCAACCTGGAATAATGTACATTAAAAGAAATGAATGAAGGACGGTGAATCGTTAGAGAAGAGATATTTTGTAAAATGATGGTTTCTGAAGACATACCAGCAATTGAGTTTCTCAACTACCAAAGGGCCGATCTCAATGTTTTGCAGTTAACATTGCATTTTTAAAAAGAGTTCCACCACTTTGGTCTCATAATATAAGTGGGGGGAGAAAAAAGAGGAGGAAAGGAATGTGAGTCAGCCAGCCAAAACTACACAGCAATGCCTGGCAAAGCTGAGTAAATTAGCATATGCTAGGCGAGTATTTCCCTCTGTTGTTACATAATCCCTTTCTAATAGGAAATCAGTTCTCATACTTAACCCTTTTGGAAAGATGAGAATTCTCTCATTGTTATGTTTTTGGCTTTGCTTAGATTATTTTCTCACAAATTGCGTAAATCATCCAGTGAAGGGCTTTTATATCAACCTACCCCCCTTTTCATCCAGTCTCCTGTACACAAATGTTCCGTTCTGTGTTCAACTTCAGAATTCAAGGAGCAACGTTTCTATAGCCTTCTCTGAGAGGATCTAATTAGCATCTGAGTCTCCCTTTACTCATGTGCAGGCTTCTTTAGAAAATACATTAGTTCTATGAGGTTTCCCTGAGGATTCATAATACTCTAGTTTGTTACATGTACTCTGATATTCAGTGTGCCTTAATTATGCACGTGGCCTCATTTCAAAGCCTTCTCGGGGATCATATGGGATAGAACAGGGGTCTAGCTGTAAGTTCACTGTCACTTATTAATGTGTAGGTGGTATTCAGAGGAGGATGTTTCTGGAGGCAATTATATATCTATGGAACCAATATAGCAAGCAGTTACATTCTGCTTTTGGTAGTGCCTCTGCCAAGGCAGAATTAAATTTACCACTGTGATACATACTATAGTATCTATTGTTCCCAAGTAGTTCTTTGCTCTAGGAATGAAAGAAAATAATAATAGAAATGTGCATTGTTTAATCGGAATAAGGGACTGTTCATTTTACTCTCCCTCCTGACAAGGGGACTCAAAAATGGTTCCTATGTCAATAATCTGCTCCCTAACTAGCCCATTAACACGTTTTGCTGTGGTGGGGTCCTGATGTTTTGCTGGTTGTCGTGTGAGGCTATAGATTTTTAGATAGCATTAATTGCCTGCAATCTTTATGGACTGTCAAATGTCAGTGCAATGCCAAAATTGAGACATGATATTTTCTGGTTTTTATTTGCATGCAAGTGAAACACCCTGTGCATTTAATGAGAGAAGAGAGGGTTTTAAAATATTCTTTTTTTCTAAATCTCGTTAAAGAGAACTTGACTGTGGATGGAACGTTAGAATTAGCTTGCTTTAATGCATGCTATCATTCATAGAAACAGATTGCTTGTTTCACCTGATATTCAGAGTGCTTTAATATAAATTGTATTATTTTATGTACATGCATCCCTGTGCTTTATATATGTCATGAGAGATATTGGATTAATCTATAAATATGGTTTTTTAAAATTTATACTTAGACAACAAAAAACCTTTTCTAAACTGACCTATTAACTATTTAAGTGAAAAACTGTTTCCCTGTTTTTATACTTGCATAATTGGAGCCATTTACAGATTAAAAACAATTGGCACAGCCCTTTTCCTATAGGGCTTGTCTGACGAGTTTGCTTTAATAGACAAAAGAATGCCGTTTGCCCTTTATTGATTATTATGAGCATTTCTGTCTTTCTAGTTCTTGAAAGATCCAAACCTTTTATTTTGTTCAGCATATGACCTATATAACCCTTTCACATGTTTTTAAAAGAGAATTTAGAAGGTTATGTACTTAGGTCTCCTCTAGGACCCGTAAACCTCCAGAGTGCAAGACAGACACTATAGTTTTCCTTTTACTGTACGTTTACCTTAGTTGGTCTGTCTCTTTTAAAGAATAATTTCATTCCATTGGCTGGTGAGCTGCCTTCCAATATACTTATCTATGAAACAACTCTTCAATAAGATTCAGAAATTTATGTATTTAAAACTGCCAACCTGCCGATACCGTCTTCTCAATAAAATAAACATTCTATTAGGAAGAAATGTTAAGAACAGTAAAGAATTCTGAGAGCTGATGTATTCTCAAAACTGTAGATTTACATTGCTTTCAGGCCTGGCAGTCACAGCACTATCTGTCTGTCTGTCTGTCTATCTATCTATCTATCTATCTATCTATCTATCTATCTATCTATCTAATTTATATTTGTACTTCCTACAGATTTCTACTCCCAGTTCCCCAAGTGTTTCTGATGCTGAGTCTGTTTAAACGCGTGCACCTCTCCTTATCAGTCTCCTAATAGCTGTCATTTCCAGATAAATGTATCAACAAGGAGGAATTAAAAACTGACCTTGATCCAAGAGATTATGAATACACTGACCTGCTTTTGTTACTGCCAAGCTAGTGAGTAGGCATTCTCTGATTAGTCCCTAAGGGGGCAGGGAATTTAGGTCCATTCAGACCGCAGAGCTGCTTACTGAAGTGTGCAAAAGATTGTTGTCTTTAAGTGCTTAGTCATGCTTCTCCAGGTGGAGACCCATGTGAGTCATGACGCGTCTGGTCTGCTTAGTTTCTCTTTTAACATCTTAAAAGCAGAGGAAGGGTAGGATGGGAATATTAACTGCTTCTGGAAAAGAATTTTAAATACAGTCATGAGACCCCCAAGAGGAGAGGAAAAAAGGCTCTAAGATTTGCAGTGACTACATTTCAATGTGAAGTGTTTTAAGAAGGCTTTTCCTAAAGGTCCCAGGGAAATGCAGCTTTTCTTCACATTTTCTTCTTTCTTGGCATTTAAAAAACTTCAGTTTCCCCAGTGTACTTTAGAGCTTTGACTCTTTCATGACTCGGTGTTTGAAAATAAGTTATTAAGAAAGCTAACTTAATGTTTACCAGGGGCCAGACGCTAACACCGCTCTATCACACCCGTGGAGGAATATCCATTGCAAATGAATGCTGAAAATAGACTCAAGTTGCTCAGTTTCCTAAGTATTAATTTCACTATGTGAAATTGATATTAACAATTGTATTCTCCCAAAGATTTCACTAGTACTGCAGCCTTACTTGTATTAAAGTGAACCAAAAAACAGAAACCCTCCATTACTAATGTAACATGTATTTGGCAAGGGCTGATTCACTTTCCAGATCTGCAGGAAGAAGATGATTTCGGAAGCAATTATTGGTTGATTATTCATATACAAAAATTATTTTGATATGTTACTGATTTCTGTTTGTTAAGATAATATCAATGTTTTTGGTAAAGATGATATTGGAATCCAATCGTCCTTAAAGAGAAATTTTTGTCAAGTAAAACCCATACCAGATAATTTCCTGTCTGCTTGTATATATATACATATATATATTGATATTAACTAATCTATAATATATATAGATTAATCTATAATATATATAATATATATTAATCTATAATATATATAATAATCTATAGTATATATAGATTAGTTAATATTAATGATGTTTTAATGTTATCATTTATTTCATTCACTTACATGTAATAGTTAAGACAGAGACATTAAAACATGAGAAGTTTATTGGTTTGGGAAACCTTGTAGAAGTGACAAGTGAGTTTAATTTTAAAATTATTCTCATTTTATCTAGACAAACCCTCATGAATCCAGAACGGATCATCTTAAAGGAAATGCCAGCATATACTTACCTGCAGTACTAAATATGTTTAATGTATGTGGGCAGACTGTAGAGACTTGGGTTTTACAAAAAAGAAAGAGACCAGTGTATGTTTTGGCAGAGGCGCGTTGTGTTTTATAAATCAGAAAAAGAAGCTAGGGACATGTTTGGTGGAGGCACATTATGGTGTGGGGGAAGAGGGTACCTCTTGGGGCCCATGCTGAGGCATCCCTAACCCCTGAGATACCAGCCACATGAAGTTACAGTATAGACTAGAATAGCGTTTGTTTATTTAGGGAGGGGAGTTGAGAAGGGAGGAGAGAGGGAGGGGGAGAGAGAGAGAGAGAGAGAGAGAGAGAGAGAGAGAGAGAGAGAGAGAGAAGAGGAGGGGGCAAATAGCCCCTTTTATAGTAAGTCAGGCCTACCTGGCTGTGGGGCGGAGCCTAAAAGCAATGCTAACAAGACTAATTTCTTCCAGTTTAACAATGGCCTTACTGTCTGGTAAGATAGTTTTTCCTCTGAGGACTTCCTCACCCTGTCCTGTGATACCGTGTGATACCGTGGCAGCTTAAGGGAGGAGCGAGGCCGTAGTGCGCAGGACCATCCTGGATGTCAACCGCGTTGACTTAGTGCAGCTGCCATACAGTGGAAGTGCCGGTGGCTGGTGTGTGCCCACAGTTTTGCAGTGAGACTTGTTTATTTTGCAGAGGAAAGGTATTAAAGGTATTACTGTTATGAGTAGGTCGTGGAATTCAGGAACTTCCCTGAAGAGGAACCCATTGTGGAGTTTTGTAGTGTGCGGCTCTCACTCTGCCATTTTAGCAGCCTTCAGTCAGTGAACTTTCCTTGTTGCTTTGTCTGTGTAGATTTAGAGGTTGGGCTGACTATGCTTTGATGCAGGATTGGAACTGTAGAGGTGGGGGATTGGATCCTCCTTACCAAGTAAAACCACTCTGCAATACAGTGTACATAACATTTATTTGCATTAGCAAAAAAAAAAACAAATAAACAAACAAAAGAGAAAAGAAAAAAACCCACAACCTTCTGTCTGCCATTCACTATTCTGAGATTAAACATTATACTCAGATATGTGTGTCAATATAAGTTGAAGGGCTTTTTCATTCTCTATTTGTACATTTTGTCAATTAATTTTGTAGACACCAGCCTGAGGTTAAACACACCCCCCTCTTATTACGTTATATGTGCAGCTCATTCCCAAAGTTAGGAATTTCAGCAGTAGAGCGGGCTCAGCTGAGTGCCCGAGCAAATGCTGCTCTTACACAAGACTTAGGTTGGGTTCCCAGCACTCACTGAGCATGTCACAGCCTTCTGTGCTCCCAGGGACCACACATCCTCTTGTGCTTTCCTCTGGCATCAGATGTGCACACAGCGCATGTAAATTCATGCAAACAACACTTTGGATACAATTTTGAAAAAGTTAAGACTTCGTTTGTGAATTACTTTCGTTATTAGAATTAAACTGAGTACCAATTGGTAATTTTGAGTTTAGTATCCCGTTCTATTGACTCAATATTCATGTAGTGTAAAATATACATTTGAACATTTTACTAACCTTTGCTTTTCTTAAGCATAATTACCGTCGACTGTTTAAGTCCTGGGCATATGGTTGAACAAGGTTGAAACAGTCTCTGTCCTTATGGAAAACACATAATAAAACATCAAGTGATGTAACCTGTTCCTTTTTTTTTTTGAGAATTAAAAATAAAAAGTCCCTTCCTGTTGCAGCATCTTTTCAAAAGTAACTGAATGTGGCCATATCAACCAGGTGTTGAAATTAATGATTTATCAACAATGGTATAAAATTCGCTGGGCTTTTAACATTTCTTTATTTAAGGCTGGATTAAAGGACTCATTTCTTCCAGCCCTTTATCCTGAAAATATTCTCACTATGATGCCAGTTTCTTTCTTTCCTTTCTCTTTTTTTTTTATTAACACAACTTGAAAGAAGCTGACAAGTGAACAAGAAATATTCAAGCACGCTCTATTCTAAGTGATTTGTTCAAGAGGATGATGCATTTAATTTCATAAAGGCACAGCGGGCCAGAACAGTGGATGACCGGGTCAAAGGAGAGCATATGGGTTGCGGGGAGGTCTGTGAGGGGGAATCTATGTAACAAGGAACAATATTTAGGTTTTCAGAGCTGGAGTTCTGCTTGAGCAAGTCTGATGTTACCAGCCACAGTCTTTTAAAGAGCTGCTGTGCCTCAGGGAAAACATGTCTAAAGTGCCCTCTCTAGAAACAGTGCTCCTTGTTTTGTGCTCTCTTTCTCTCTCTCTCTCTCTCTCTCTCTCTCTCTCTCTCTCTCTCTCTCTCTGTGTGTGTGTGTGTGAATCTATCTCTCTCTATATATATATGTGTGTATTACATCAGCACACACACACCAGCTCTTGCTTACATTATGAAGCATTCCGGAGTGTTATGCCCGATTCCAACCTGCCCTTCTACAACGCGGTTTTCTGAGTTTGCCAATGAGTCCTGCAGATTCACCTCTGCATTTAACTGAAATCTGAGTCATGCGGAGAACAAAGCTAGGGAGGACATGAACATGCCATTTAATAACTTCAAAAATAAATTCTCATAATAATTCGAAATATAGAAAACAAAAAGCATAACCACTAGGACAAACTAAAAATATTCTTGATATTTTATTACTTCTTTCAACATTGAACTTCCATAACTTGCAAAGAGGAATGACATCATAGTCCTAACAGAGCATGTGTTGTTTCTCAGTATTACTTCTTACTGGCTCGTGCTAAACTTAGACCAGACAATGCACATACAATAGATAAGGTCACAGCCTTCTGTTTTTCTTGCTGCATACTGGAGAGATTGTAATGGTAGTGGCCTAGCGTATATTTAGGGACTTACTTATTTGGATTACGTACAACAGTAAAATGCACAGCTAGGAAAACTTCAGCTTACCCATTATCTTTAATTTTACCTTCTTTTTTATTTCATAAGAAACTTTAAAATTAAAGCAATTTAAGTAAATACTGTGTTGGAGGTGATAATTTTCTGGAGTGTAGTTTCATACCAAAAGATTTATTTTGAATGTGTGCTCAGTTTTACAGAGTAAGTGAGAGATGCATACCTGGAAACTTTGGAGAGGGAACGAGGTGGTGCTACAGTTTTGCCAGCTTTGTCTCTCCTGACCTGCTTGGCCCTGCTCTGGGGTTGTTAAACACTTTCCTGCAGTAAGTGTTAAGACACAGCCTCAGTCTCCTAGTCAGATATTTTATCCTAATTGGCCAAGTGCACACTGCTATTAGATCTTTGTTCTTAGACGTATTTTGCAACATAGAGCCATTCTTCTAAGTAGGAAGGTATAGCACACTTCAGGACTTTTTACATGTCTTTAATATTTAAGATACATTAAAATTTGAGATAATTGCGCTCTCTCTCTCTCTCTCTCTCTCTCTCTCTCTCTCTCTCCCTCCCTCCCTCCCTCCCTCCCTCCCTCCCTCTCCCTCTCTTCCTCTCCTGGCTTGGCACGATAAAAAAAAATTGAGATAATCCAAGTTTTATGTTTCATTGTCTTTTAAAAACCTTATACTTTTATGTGTCAAAATCCTTAGAATTATTTGAATTGGAGTTTAAAGTGCTGACATTACATATACTTTTACACACACACACACACACACACACACACACACACACACACAGACACACACACAGACACACACACCATACTGGAATCCTACTGTAATATAGTTTCTTGTTATGAATCACACCTTATTTCAGATACTATGATATTTCTAGAATTCAAATAAAACTTGGAGTGTATATAGTTTTTCTTTTGAAAAATATCCTGTTTTTTTTCATAGGAAACTATGAATTAAGTACAAATTACAAAATGGCAATGGTTTGCTAATATTGTTTGTGAAGTTTATCATCTAATTCATTCAAAAATAAAAGTCTGTTTGTGAGATAATGATGTTATTCTCTGAAGTCTTCCTGTATATTGCTGTATAGAATCATTTCAAGAGAACAGGAATATTTTTAAAAATAATTGTTCCTATTGTCTTTAAGAACTCAAAACAATGAAAATAATTACCTTAGCAAATAATGAGTGTTATGAAGAAAATTCTGCATTCCATCCTACCTTCTAGATCCTTTATCAGTGGAACACAAAGTCACGATGTAGAATTTGAAATAATGGCTGTCTGTGCTGCCACATTATGATATAAAAAAAAAAAACTGGTAGAGTGGCATCTTCTACTACGACAACAGTAAGTGACTATTCACTCGACCTTGGGGCCTTTGTCTGTCTGTCTGACATTTCTAAATGAAATGAACCCACAATGTTTGAAGATTTGGAAAACTTCAGAAATTAGATTATATACCCATGAAAATGCCACCTTTTTCTGCATGTAAAGATGTACTGAGAAAGGGTTAGATATTGCCTATGACACATTTCCAAATACAATAAGTAAATGCATTATCTTTCAAAGAAGGAATTGTGTTTGGGGTAATTATATTTTTATTAAAATACTTTCTAGTTTTAAATATAATAATTATGAGAAAGAAAATATTATAGAATAGAAACTTTAAAGATATAGATTTTTTTCAACTCAAAATACTTAAAAAACTAAGAAAGAAAGGAGAGATATGTGAGACGGTTTGGAGAGAGGAAAATAATGCGGGAACTGAATAATTTATATTATAATCCTCTAAAATTAAAAAAAATATATAAAAGCAAAAGTAAACTGATACTTAATATCAAAACTTTGACACATATTTTGGAAGATGACTGTTTTTCTAACTATACTATTGTTTAGAGAGAGTAAAAGACTTCAGCCTTAGTATAATAGATTTAGCTTGTAGAGAGCTTCTTAAGATCAATGCAAAAGCCAGTGCACAGTAAGTACCTTCTTTTTAAATCAACAAAGTTGGCTGAAAATTTTCCAACTCAAAATACTTGAAATATTGAAAATACATTCAAAATATTGAAAATAATTTCAAAACATTGAATTTACTTTTGGTGGAGATGAAGATTTTTTTATTCATTTTCTTTCTGAAGTATTATTAAGCTTATGAATTATCCAATGATTTTTTTTTATAATGTGGAGGTAAACTTACATGGGAGAACTAATATGTTTCTCCTTGGGATTCAAAGCTATAGCATATCATGACAAAATTCAGGAGATAGGAAAGCATTACAGACAATACTAGAGAGGAAGAAGGAGATCAATGGGCGTGGGAGGGAGACGAGTCCTGACAGTGAGATGGGGATGAATATGATGGACACGCATCAGATCTACGCCCACAAATGTCAACACGAAACCCATTATATTGTATCCAGTCAGTATATACTGCTATAGCTTTTCAATGCTTGACGCTTTTTTCATCATTTTTTAGGATCAGTCTTTATTTCTTGAAGACCTTTCATTAAGATAGGAAGAAGAATACCACATAGTTATTTTCCATGATGGCTAATCTTTGACAATATGGTATAACCATTGAGTGTGCATGATCAACGACAGAAAGCAGATGGCCCTGGCATGTCGGTTTACTTTTCCAAAGGCTCCTACAGAAACCTCTCCAAAGGCTTCTTTTTATCTTTCTTTGTTTCATCGATGATAAAAGATTCATGTCTCATGGATCTAAAGGTGTTTTCGCCTTTAAAAGTAAATACAAAAATACAACAAAAAGGCAAACCAACAATAAGTGTAAAACTTCGGAGTTTCTTTGAGATCAGAAGCTGCAAAGCTGATGATACAACTAGAGAAAAGACTGAGTGGTGGTAATTAAGACCATAAAAGCAAGAATATCACGGAATAGACAGAGATATCTTGTATCTTTATGGATACTTTTATTACTATGATATAAAATTCTCCTAGGAAGATTTGATGTATAATTATATGCCAGATCCTCAGTGTCCTCTGACATCGTGACATCAGTGTTAACGATGAAAATGATTCAGTTAGAACTTAGTACAAATTCGGGATTCTCTTTCATTTTCAATATGGTACCTAACAGAATATCATTGCTACCAAAGAACCTTATGACCATCAATACATAAACATAAGTGTATATAGCCAAGTACATATAAAATGAAACCATGGTCAACTATCAAAGAAAGTATCTTACCCCAAACTTTACATTCACTCACATGCAGTGTACCTGAATGTGGACACTTTCTAAGTATATTTTCACTGGTTGCTTTTGATTGGGACAGAACCTAAATGGTCTCTAAATGAAGGTACATGGTGAGTAGGCCCTGATAGATTTTCCAAGTGAATCTTGAAGGAGACTTTTTCTCTGTCTGTATTTTACAAATGGTCATCTTCTGAAAAATAGCTCGTACATGTTAAGATGTATAACTAGAAATGCCTACCTAAATAGAACTGTTCTTAAAATCAGGAAAATAGTTTCATTTCACTGATTTGTTTCCACAAGTTAATGACAACCAAACAAAACAAACGTTACAGAAGCAGTCTCTGCATGTATCTCTAAATGTGTCACTTGCCAGGCATTTAAAAGGGAACACTCCCTAGGAGCAATTACAGAATCCTGAAATTTCATAAGAACATGACATCTGGGGAAGCAGCCTTCTTCATCCAAAAGTATAAGTAAGGGGTTGTCAAAAGACAAAGCATGTGACAAAGAAAGACAGGGAGGAAGGAAGGAAGGAGGGAGGGAGGGAAGGAAGGAGGGAGGGAGGAGGGGGAGAGGAACGAAGGAAGGAAGGAAAGAAAGAAAGAAAGAGGAAGGAAGGAAGAAAGGAAAACAGGCAGTAAGGAAGGACAGAGAGAACAGGTTTCTCTATTCATTTAAGTTTGCATAGCTTAAATGTTAGCTATGTAGCAGACATTAAGAAATGAGGCCAATTGCTACTGGAGAGACAGTTCAGTGATTAGGAGAACTGACTGCCTTTCCAAGGGACCCAGGTTTGATTCCTAGTGTTCACACCATGGCTAACAACCGTCTGGAACTCCCAGTTCCAAGTGATCTGACACCCTCTTCTGGCTATTCCATGTGCCCGGAGCACAGGCACACATGTAGCCCAAACACTCAGACTCATAAAATTACAAAAGGAAAAGAAAATGAAACGAGTAGGCCATCTTTACTGATCTAAACATGAAGAGATGTTCAAATTTCAGACTGCCTCCTTTCCTGTTTTTGCACTGAATCATTATCAGAAACAGGTATACAAATTTTCTCTTGCTAACTTTGTAAATTTTTTGCTTTTTAAAAACTCGTTATAAGGTACTGTAAGTACAGATATCCCTAAGTTTTTCTGAAAACTTGGGTGGTTGACAGGTTGACTCTTTTACTTTTTAACAAAATAATCCTTTGAGAAGCTGCACATAGTGACTAGAAATCAAATTAATAGTATTTCAGAGCCCCTAGTTATCATTGTCTACTATTGGTTACAATATTAGATGTGTTGTGATGCCTCAAGTTCTATTAGTATTTTCTCTTTTAGAATATTTGCTGTGGTGCTCATTATGTATGAATTAAGCCACAACACCACTTTGCTCCTCTTTTTGTTTAATTTACCACTGTAGCAGTTTAGCATATCTACATCCTGCTCACATAGATATGCTTTATAAGGGAAACGAAGCTGAAGAAATGGAATTGTGGCTGAATTAAGTTGGAAAAAAAAATTCACCCAAGGCTCATAATAGGGTTTGTGGCAAAGTTTATAAAGGATACATGTCTCTGCACAATTTGATGAAAGTTTAAAATGAACTCTACGGCATTTTGGACTTAAAGGTGATCTCATTTCTGCTCTATTTAAATCTTTGTTAGAGGCTGCACAGCGTAAATGGGAAGTACACGTATGAGGCATGAAGACTAAATGTACCAATGACGTCTTTACTGGCGGCTGTCTCCATCAAGGGGAAGCTCGCTAGGGGTCAGGTGCTCCAAGGGTTTAGGCTTGGATCCTTTCCAAACATCCTTTTCAGCTCGAAGGCTGCCTCAATTTGAGCAGCTAAATCAATATAAGTGGAAGTGCTTGCTAAAGGGGAGGTATGGTTATGTCTTTGCCGTTAAGTGGAACATTTTAATTAGACAAAGGTGTTGTGAATTTATGACTCACATATATAATATGTGTGTATGATGTTTATTAGATTCTGAAGATAAAAATATTTCTATGTATTTTAAAACATTTTTTACATATATGGAATGTTTCACAGCCGTATTTGTATATAATCATATATATCAATAAATATTGTATGCAATTATTTGTGTATAGCATGTGTGTGAATGTATATACTTTTTTTGTGTCTTTGACAGTTTATTCCTATTTTCTATAAAAAGAGCTGTGATATAGGCATACCTTTGAAGAAGTTCTCATCTGGTAAGACATTTTTCTAAGAAACATCTAAATTACCGGAAAAAAAGTTTAAGTTTGAGGGAAATTAGTTTATACCAGGAGGAAACTCTAATAAGGAAGGGTTATTTTAAACCATTTTCTCTAAATTAACTTTAATTTATTAGGATTCAAAACAAAGACAGTATTCTTAAATTATTCTAAGAATCCTTTTGATTTTTATTTAGAAATTATTTCCAGACTACCATATTATATATTAAAGTGAAATATGGTAAGATATTTCTTGATGTCTAAAAGAGATGGATTTATACACTTATTTGATGACTTAAAGGTGGACCCTCTTCAAGATAAAACAGAGGAGCTCGATGGCTTCAAATCATGATGTAGCTCCTTATGAAACGGTACAGCTTGTATGAAATCCATAATTTCACTTTAACCAAGTAGATATTTTTCCTTAAAAACAAAAAGCCAAATGCTTATTATTTCCATTCCGAGTATATCATTAAATAAAGGTTCCATTGATTAATTTAAAGGAGATTTCATAATACTCCTAATCATAATTGCAAAATAAAGTAAAACTCCATTACGGAGCAAGGCGAATGCAGGGAGTCAGCAATGGAGGTCAGTCCTCAACCTAATTCACTGACAACCCCAGATGCTAGGCTAAGCTGCCAACACAGTCGCTTTACCCTCTGCCAGAAAGTCAGCTGCAGCTGCAGGCTGCTCTTTTATCCCCCCCCCCCTTGTCCCTGTGCCTTGCTGGTAAGCCTGTGGCTTTTACAATTGCTGCAGAGAAGACAGAATTGAGAAATGTAATTCAGGATGGCGATCACCTTACTCCCTCTCTTTGTGGGTTTCAAACCCATTTATTAGGAACAGCAAAACATAAACAGATAAGAGTGGGTATATCCATGTTAAAAAATCTCAGTCATGTTTTGGAGAGGAACATGGTTAACTTTTCTTCCGGTTTCGCATTCTGTCTTCCTCACATGAGGAGTTTCGGATAAAGTAATAATAGCAGGACTAGTGAATCACGTGAAGCTTCTGTTCTTACATGGTACCTTTTTCTGTATTTGTAGAAGCAAAGCTGGACATCATGGGTGCAGAGGGCAGTGCTGGATGTCACTATAGAACCCAGCAGGCCTGGCCTTTTTTAATACTTTTCTGTGCAGTATTGAGCAAGTGATTTTCTTTTTTTGGTGTAAAGTTATTTTATGTAATAAATGACAACTATGGTATTTATCTCACGGGGTATGTAGTTTTCAAGGTAAACCATGCACATTCAATAAGTTAATAGAAAGTGTAAGAAGACACTCAACAAAACAACGAATCCAAAATTTTGCATAAAATCCTCAGAATTTTGGCTGCAGTTTGTTCAGTGATATATTTGCATTTTATTTTTAACAGAGCATTCTAGGAGTTAAAAGTAAAACTAATAGAACCACAGGGGGAGAAAATTGAAGAATATTAACACTATGTGCTTTAATTTCAAAGTTTATTTGAGGTCAAGTTGCTACGGAAAGGTGTGGCACAGAAGGGTGGATGGAGGAATCTAGTGCATTGCATTATTGTGAGAAGATATTTAACTACACACTGGCAGGAAAAGCTCAATCACTTGCACTTTGAACAGCTTCCAGCTACACAGGCACCGTGCAGAGTGTGTCTGCATTCACACTAGAGAGCTTTTCTTCATCTTTTCCTTCTTTCCTTTCCCCTTTTCTTTTTCCCTTCAACCTTGGCTTCTCTGAAAGTAAACCTTCAGCTGCTCCCTGCACGCTCTTTCATTGCGGAAATTAGGAAGAATATTCCTGGAGTCTGACTTGGATGCAGGTGTGTTTCAGAAATGAAATGAGGTCTGACATCGACACAGTAGTGAACAATTTTACAGAGATGTTAGTTTCTGCGAAGGGTTAAGAAACACCTGTCGTCTGGTGATACCAGCATCAATGCAGACCTGCACGCCAAGCATCGGGGACAATTGTATTTTAATGAAATGCATCAATTAAGCAGTATGGGAGTCTTTGCTTATGTTTCCTTACTCTCTTGTTTTAGGTGAGTCAACGTACATACCATATTACGTCATATAGATAATATAACCCTTTCTTCCCACGGCCAGCCTAGGATGTTGCAGCTGGTATGTTTTTATATTTAAGATACCAAACTGACAGTGGTGAGCTGGGGTAGTGTGTGGATTTGTTGGTCCTTCTGATGTTCCACTGGAAGGACAGGTTAACATGGAGCTAGTAGCTCATTTTAGGATTCCTCATAGAAGAAAGACCATAGTGTAGGTACATTGTCCAGATGGTTTTTGAATTAGTAAAATTTTGTGTTCCAAGACATACAGAGGCACAATTTCATTTTTTTAATATTTTGAATTAAAATATGACTAAAATGAATTTTATATGTTCATTCAACGTCATTATAACTTCATACATGTGTTGGTATCTGTGTGAATAAATTGTTATAAACCTGAGAGGTGAAACAAATTCCTGTCAAACATTTAAATTAATTTTCTTTTCTCCATTTCTATTATTCCAATAATTTCAATGCTGCGAAAACTACCTGAGTAAATGTTATAGAAAAGGCAAAGGAATAGATTTAGATAGAGGAAAGGTTTAAGATTGAGAATCTGCGTATATTTTAAATCTGTATGGTAACTATATTATTTTGTTATTTTGACAAATTTATGAGAATTTGAGGTAGGCCTTAAGAATTTTATTCTGAAGACATAAAACTTGTTTAAGATAAATACGAAATTTACTTTCCTACATTGAGTAATTTGACTATTTATTTAGTATCTGACACATGACAAATGGCAATGGCTGAAGTGCTGAGAGTACTTACAAAGCCTACCTTTGAGTTGTCTTATGAACTTACTGAGGCCTGGACAATTTGATTGTGACAGTTTTCTATTTAAATATGAACACCTTGGAAGTTTCTTTACATATGAATTTGTCTTTCAATAAAAAGAAACAATAAAATTGGTAGTGAGTTGCCATTTATGATTTTTTAAAAATTTCCAGTAAATATATTAAATATTATGTATTTTAAACTGTCATTTTCATGTCCCAAATAAAAACAGCCATTTCTTTCTGCTTTTGGAGAGTTCCTATTTCTGTCTCTCTCTCTATGTCTTCTTAAAAATACACACACAGACACACACACACACACACACACAGACACACACACAGACACACACACACACACATACACACAGACACACAAACATACCTTCCCTCACACACACAGACATACACACATTCAAATACACACACACATTCAGACACACACACACACAGACACACACTACACACACACAGACACACATTCAGACACACACACAGATACACACACACATAGACACACACGCACACACATGCTTCATTGTTACTCTTTATTTAGAATTTTACTATTATGTCCAAATCTTATAAATAACAGTTTTTAATAAAAACAAATAATGTGGGGAATCAAATGATTTAAGCGACTGCTGATGAAATATTTCTGGCACATTCCTGGGAAAGCATTGTATTTTTCTCTTGTGCAACTTCTCTGAGGTGTCGCCAATCATTGTCTATCTTCCTGTTCTTTCTGCCTAAAGCCAGACAGGGAATTAGGAAAGGAACAGAAGTGCTCTGCACACAGTGGCCTTCGGTGGATAGTACTGGTGACTAGCCACCTGCCAGGGTGCAAAGGCATTTCATCCATATGATTTTGGCTTTTAACTTGTCAAGCGAGGCATGGCCACCGGAAGAGTTTTTCTGTCAAATATTAGCCTTTGCACTGCATTACAATCTTCAGTTTTCATGCACAACATGAGTGGGATTTGAAGTATCACAAACAATTTTTATTTTTAAAGATGGACCAAGAAAAGTATATTGTCTATTTAAACATTCAGAGAATTCATTATAATTATCTGAAAATTGTGGATTCAGATCTGTTAGTTGATAGATAAAATACCTAATATTTTAAATAATTTTTGGCAATTTTCTTAAATTTTTCCCATTGTGGCTTAACCATACGCTATAAATGCAACCATAACAATTTGGTATGTTTAAAGGGAACTAAAATACAGAATTTCCTCAAATGGAGTATACTATTTCCATAGTTTCAGCAGCTGGAAATATTGAATTCATCTGCTAAAGTAAAACAGAAGTCTCTCCAGCCTATGCCTCACTGTCTTTTTCTTTTTTTTTTTCCTTTTTTCTTTTTGTTTTAAAACAGAATTATACTTATCTCCTTTTACCTAGGGCCAAATTATTACATTTATCTCTAAAAGATTCAAGGTTTTATTTTATTTTGTTTTTATTTTTTCCCACTGTCTTTCATTTAAGGCACCAGTGTTTAAACCAAGAAGCCAGTCATTTCAGACATGTTAAGTAAGTAGGGCGGATGGGTGGTGGCACACACCTTTAATCCTTAGCACTCAGGTGCCAGAGGCAGGCAGATATCTGTGAGCTAAAGACGCCAGCTCTACAGAGCGAATTCCAGGAGAGGCAAATGTCACTAAAAAATGCTGTCTTGGCGAAAAATAGTAAGTTAAACCTAAACCCAAACAAACAAACAAAACCATAAGAAAAACTATAAAACAAACAAACAACAACGAACCTCCTACGTGTTTGTCTACAGTTTTCCCATCTAGGCTAGATGCGTAAGCACTGAGTCAGCTTTTGACATGAGAACAACACATTATATTTTGCACATTAGGAAACTGTTTTGACCTGCATAAGATGTTCCATAAATAGCTAAAAAATTCTTAAAAATTTCTCACAAGTTTAACATAAACTTTTATTCTTTATTCCATGAATATGGAACTAAGAATATTTTATCAATATTTCAACAATACATTATCTGGAACATGTACCACACGAAACACACACACACACACACACACACACACACACACACACACACACACACCTGCAAAGGTTTCAGGGTGTTGCGTGTTGCTCTCTCACCTATAGTTTTGATTACACCAGCATACCTCTATCATTTCTTTTATTTAGTTTTACGATCAATGTTAAAACCTCAGGATTAAAAAAAGGAAAAGTTTATACGTACTTAAAGTCTACATTGTTCTGTTCTAAGGCCCACACAAGAGCATGGAGGCCAGTACTGATTCCTCAGGATACCCTGCCTGAGCTTGTTCCTTTTACAATGTCTTATTTTTAATTCCTTTTGAATATTTTTAAAATGAAGTACATTTTCATAAGCATAACAAGCACAAAAGCTGAGCTCCTTGAAGATCAGTTATTTGGCCTCTGTAACCCTTGTGTCCCTGGATCTCCCTAGCTGTATGTGCTATCCTAGCTACCCAAATATCGAAGTTAAGGTAAGAACACTTGATGTCCTTGACTCCTATCCCAGAGAACATTGCATTAGCTCAACACAATTTCCATAGACCATTTCCTTTTTCACACTTGTCCTAACCTCATCTGCTTCCTTCAAGGTTTTAGATTTTAGTGGATATGTTCTCTTTCAGCCCTCTGTCCCCATTTCTGTCCAGTCTCCCAACTCTCTAGATTCTTATTTGTAAAATCAATAGGAGGAAAAGCCCTTGATCCTGTGAAGTCTTGATTCCCCAATGTAGTGTAATGCCAGGGCGTTGAGGTTGGAGTGTGTGAGAGTGGGAGCCTCCTCAGAAGCTTGGAGAAGAGGAAGGGAGTATGGAAGACAGGGAAAGGGAATAACATTTGAAAAGTAAATACTTAAAAAAGTAAAAGGGCAGACATTTTGGCTCATCTACTGCGAGAATAAACACCATTCTCAGCAATCAGACTATCCATGTTCCAGATAATGTAGACATCACTCTGAAGTGGCCCACAGTCATTGCGAAGGCCCTCTGTGGAGGGACTTCAGTTACATCAGTGTAGAGCTGAGTCTCCTTGGGGAAAAAAAAGAAAGAAGGAAGCAGAGGGAGAGGGAGGGAGGGGAGGAGGAAGAGGAGGAGGAGGAAGAGGAGGAAGAGGAAGAGGAAGACGAGGAGGAGGAAGAGGAGGAGGAAGAAGAGGAGGAGGGGGACAAAGAGGAGGAGGAGGAAGAAGAGGAAGAGGAGGAGGAGGAGGAAGAGGAGGAGGAGGAAGAAGAAGAGGAAGAGGAGGAGGAGGAGGAAGAGGAGGAGGAGGAAGAAGAAGAGGAAGAGGAGGAGGAAGAGGAGGAGGAGGAGGAAGAGGAGGAGGAGGAGGAGGAGGAAGAAGAAGGAAAGGCAGCAGTATGGTAATGGTGGTGGCTGCAGCAGCTGTAACAAACAGTGGGCTAACCAAGGAACTGGCCAATCAGAACCATCTGCAGTCGTGTTCAGAACACGATCAAGGCGGCTTCCATTACAGGATGAGGTCTGTGTATGCTGGCTTCCCTACCAATGTCATTATTCAGGAGAATGGGTCTGTGATTGAACACTGGAGTGCCATGGGTAAAAAATACATCCATAGGGTTCAGATAAGGACAAGTGTTGCTTTTTATGCCTCTCAAGCCCAGAAGAATGAATTAATGAATTAAGAATGAATTAATAGATGGAAATGATATTAAACTTGTTTCCACCTGGGCAGCCCTGATTCAGCAAGCCACACAGTTAAAAACGAGGATATGAGAGAGTTTTTGAATGGTATCTATGTGTCTGAAAAGGAAAAGTGCATCAGGCTGAAGAGTAAGATCTAAATTGCCCACTCCAGAAACGAGATCCTGATTACAAGTACAGTTTGGGCTCATTGGGGGACAATAAAACACTTATATAATGGGGGAAAAGTAAGAGACTAGGTTGGTTTGCTATTTAAAGCTCTCTATAGGACCGGACTTTTGAACACCAATTTAAGCACAAATTATGTAGTTTGATATAAAGGACATTGTCCTTGACCCACAAGCGCTGGCCACCAGTAGTTAACGTAGCTATTCACTGGGAATCCCACCTTCTATGAAACTACAGGACTTACAAACATCTACGAACATCTTATGACCGTCAGTGTAATATGCTGCCAGAAAGCGAACGAGGTAATGCTGAAAAGTAAAACACACTCGGTGCACAAAGCTTCATGAGAAAGAACTCTGTGGAGACATTTAATAGGTAGTGAGGTTGTGAATTAATTTCATTTTTAGAAACCAGAAGAAATAAAACAAAATCAAAAGAAATATTTGTTGTGTTTCCTAAAGTAATTCATATTACCGGCTAGAGAATTATGTTTTTAAACTTGATCAGTTCTGATTTTAATTGTGTAACACTTATTTATTTAGATACTGAGTTCTGAATTTTTATCGGTGTGTATATTCTAACATTTTAATATAGTGCCAGTAATATCATTTTATTACCATATGAACTTTGTCACACTTGGAATTTAGTGTTCACAATTAAACTTGTAAGACATCATTCTGGATAGCAGGTATTTCAGTCCTTATTAAACTCAAGAAATATGAATGAAACTATTGATTGAAAGAATTTTAATAATGTCATAGATAATGTTTCAAATATCATCAGAAATGTCATTGTATAAATATTTCAGTAAAGAAAAATGGTTAAACTATAGGTGTATTTCGGTACATCAGTATTTAAATATTAGAAAGATTTTAAAATAAAACTAAACGGCCAAGCTGATATGGTGACTATAGAGAGTAATAGTTTGTTCTTTTTCAGAGAGATTTGAATCACTCTGGAGATTAATTTTTAATCCTGGCTCATTAATAATAATTAAGATGAGTAGAGAAAACTGCACATCCATCAATGGTTGCTTCTTTGATACTAAGTGATTATGCATACTTCATTTAAGATATTTTATATATTTTCCACAGTTCCAGATGTATAGGAAATGACCCATAATGTCACTAAAAGCAAAGTATTTTATGCTATTTTTCACTCTAATAAAAGCATTTATTTGAGTAGTGTTGCTGACCTGATAATTGCCAGTGAGTCAAAATGGCTGTACTCCAGTTAATGCATCAGTAAGTGACGTACCTTCCATGCAATTAAAAGATTCCAGTCTGAGCAAAGGAATGATCTTATCCATATTGACCACTTTAAATTCAGGCTATGATTTCATATTTTTAAAGTGGTCCCTGGCTTGGCTGACCCCATTAGTGGGATACAGCTCTCCTTTGACACAGATAGTGGCTGCTGAGTCAGCATCTCCACGAACGTCTGAGTGAACTTCATCACATGGCATTGCCCAATTCTGGAGAAGTCATCACAGTTCATGAAAATCAGGATGATTAACATGGAGATGAAGGGATCTGTGGAGGGAGGTGAAGAATGGTAAATCATTCAGTAGGTTGAAATGGTCGCTGCAGCTAAAGTGAACTTGATATTAACTTTTGTGCAACAAGATGCTTATTCAAAATTTATCAGATGTGTGACCTGACTTGATTAGTGATTAAGTTTTTTTCCTTTTAGTTTTATTCTTGCCATTAATTTTGTCCCTGACACTCTCATGTATCTAACTGTCAGAACTTAATTTATAAGGACCCTATGTCCCTACATACAGGGGCAGTATATCTAGCCCATCCTCTACTTCTGCTGAAGGAAATGAAATTCTCGGATGAGTCAGAGAAGAGTATTGTTGGATGCTCTTAAATGGAAAACCTTGTTACTTTTAAAGCCCAAGAACAAACACTGGAGAATGGATTGAAATAAAAAAAAAACCTTACCCATGTAAAATGGGAGTATATAAGCTAATCAAGTCTTTTACTAATGTGACGAGTTAGATTTTAAAATATAACTAGGTATGTTTTTCATATATCAGTAGTCAGATGACAGTATTAAAAATTGAGCTGTAACTACATATTCTAGTCATATTAATATTCAGAGGGTATCACAAGATTTTAAATTGTAACTTTGAGGTTCAGTTGATAGAAATAAAGAGTTTTAGAGTGGGTCGCTAGGTTTGTTTTTGGTTTTGTTTTTCACGTTGGTTTTATTATGAGTAGAGAGAGCTAGTCTCTCAGGTTTGGACTCCAGCATACAGAATGTGTCACCAAAATGACTTCCCAAATCCCCCCTTAAAGTGACCTTTTCCCTTTGTGTTCCCTGATGAGTGAGGAGAATCTTCACAAGGACAACTTCTAGCCAGGTGTGTTTTGTGCTGTTCTTTTATTTCCTTTGTTTGTAGAGGAGACTCAGTTCAAACCCATTTCTCTTTCAGAGAATTTTCCTCTCACACCCTAAATTCCTATTTGGTAAAACTATGTCTTACATTTTTTTATTGGATACTTTTTATTTACATTTCAAATATTCCCTTTCCTTTTTTCCTGGACATAAACCCCCTATCCCCTCCCCTTCTTCTATAAAGGTGTTCCCTTCCCCAACCACACCCCCTTACCACACCCCCAATAATTCCCCATTGGAGGGGGTCCAATTTTGGCGGGACCATGGGCTTCTCCTTCCATTGGTGCCCAACAAGGCCATCCTCTGCTACATATGCAGTTGTAGCCCAGGGTCCGTCCATGTATAGTCTTTGGGTAGTGGTTTAGTCCCTGGGAGCTCTGGTTGGTTGGCACTTGTTTTTATGGGGTTGCAAACCTCTTCAGCTCCTTCAATCCTTCCTCTAATTCCTCCAACGGGCGTCCTGTTCTCAGGTCAATGTTTTTCTGCTAGCATTCACCTCTGTATATGAAGATATTAGACATCACCAAGTATGTGTTCTATAGGTTAGTTTCCTCTACAGACAAAGTAACCTTTCATTTATCTTCTATGTTAATAAAAAGGCAGGAATTTGTTAGTTCTGCCTTTGTTGGTGTGACATGGGTACCATAAGTTCATCTCAAACCTGTGTAGGTTTTGACAACCGTTTTATTAATTGTGATTAGTAATATATATTTACTCAAAGTTATGGCATAGATAGAACTTCCTGAGCTGTCAGCAACTGTATCTGTTTATGACTATCCCAGCTGTCTCCCAGACTCCTAGACCATGCAGTGCCTTCCTGTCTCCTAATGTACCACAACTGTTCGGGGATGCATCTGTTTTCCTAATTGGTGGAACTGATAAGGATAAATGAGCCCGCTTCTCCCCCTGCAGGGTTGTGTGGGCTGTCACAAATGTACTGAAAGCAGCCCTTAGTTGGGGTTGAAAGAGGAGAGGACCACCAGGGAAGATGGTCATTTGGATCTGTGGCCACAGCTTTGGGGAAACAAAACAGAAGTAAAACGAGACTGACTGGGTTGCTTTGGCGACCCTTCCCAGCATCCCCATCCACTCCTGAACACCTTCCGAACAGAGTAGGCTTTGTGCTTTCAGCCTATTTGGGAGTGTTTGAGAGGCACAGAGGGGACCATTCCCTTCCCCTAAAGTACATTTTACTGCACCCCGGTATAAAATTCTTTTGGTGCACAGAAGCCTCTCTAGTTTGCCTTTTACCTATGGTTTCTGTTTCCTTTTCCTTCACCAAAGTAGTGATGATACTGGGCCTGGCTCAAGTTGCATCCAGTGTTTCCGTTTCCGTATGCTAGTTTTGAAAAACCCACTCAGTAGCGTGCGTCAGTATCCACTCATTCGTGATAGCAGATTTGTAATGTTTCATTCATTGCCTGATCTACGGCTTGAATCACATTCCATATCGACAAAAAGTATTTAGAAAATATCTATTGTCCCCAACAAATTTGATGCTCAATAAACACAGCTCTGTTTGTACTTTCGTTACATGTATCAAACTGCAGGCCGTTATCATAATGTTTGTCCTTTGTTCCGTTGCTTTAAAAACTAATTAGGCATCCACTTGCCTTTAGAATTGCTTTCATCTATATAACAGCTCATTTCTGACCATCCAGTTCCTAATACTTGGTCATTTAGTATGCGTTGGATAGCTGGTATATTTTACTTTCAAATAACAAGCCTTTTCTGTATTTCTTCAAGTACAATATTTAAATATTACATCGATTTCTCCTTAATTTGTTAAATTATGTATTTCAGGGGATATGGGACATTGGACTTATGTTAAAAACTATCGTAGGTTTTGAAATATGAATGGCAAGGCAGTAGCTCATTTAGGGAGCAGTTCGTAGATGATCTCGAGTTCCAGATCTGTTTTGCACAAAGAATATGTTCCTAAGTTAGTTTCTTCATATTGAAAATTACTAGGTAGATTAATCTTGTACGGTTTTAAAATATAATCCCACCTCTATTGAAAAGCAGACTCCTACACAACATTTATGTTTAATAATTGGATGCACGATTGTCAGAATGGTCTGAGAATTTTTCACCTTGATTTTATTTTCCTTCTTGTCATTAGGGATTTTTTTCCATTATACTTGACCTTAAACCTTCATTAGTCTCCTCCCCAAATTTATCAGGTTGGCATTTTAAAATATGTGGTTATTTAAATAGATAAGCCATTAACTGTAGTAATTAAAATTAATATATTCTGCAAACAGTTGAGTAGCTGCTTTTGTGTTTATAATGGGAAACCTGTGTTGTTATAAATGGTTAAATCACTGTAATTTTACTGTGCATTCCAATGGAATATGAATATTCTTTCACAGTTTTACATAGTTTTATGTTCATATTTTATAAAGCATGGTTGCTTAGGTACTGCACATTACTAAAAATGTTTTCTTGATTGACAATTTGCAAATTTTAGTTCAAGCAGTGTCTTCCCACTAAACTGTATATAATTTGTACATAGTATAGTTTTACATGTGCATCTTGGTTCCACGGCTTTAATGGTGCAAAGTGAAATTAGCAGAAGGATGCAGTTCATAGTGCTAGTGACAGAATTAAATGAATTTTTTCATGAACTTTGTCACAAACCACCAAGTGATATTTATTCTTTTCTTCAACACATAAAATTGCCATACCTACATTTTATTAAGGAAAGAATGTAAGTAAAACCCAAAGAATTTGGTTATTTAAAAAAGAAGAAAGAAATGCAGAGAAGAATGTAATAGTGTTACAGATTGTTATGAAGATGATTGAAGAATACTTAATACTCTACCTCATTCACAGATATGAATATCTGTTAGATATGCTAACAATATCCTGCTCTAAGAGGCATTTAATATTTAATGATCTGATTACATTTAATTAATCATGAGAGAGTATGGATTTAAAGAATATATTCCTGTCCATTAGTAAGGACATTTCATGTAAATGAATGTCTATGTAATTTTTCAAAGAGTGAATACATTTAAAATGTATTGAACATAAGAAAGCATGTCTAATTTCCAAAATATTTGTATTTACTACAGTACTTTACTGAAGTACTGTATGGGCTCTTTTTATTTCATCAGTTGATCTAAGGTAACTTTATAGAAATTTGCTTTGCAAACACTGATGCAATTCAAAGTAATTAAATTACTTGGTACATCACTATATAATATTATTTCAGAATTAAAGTATAAACTATTGATTGCAAAATATTTCCTGCATTAAAAATCAAGTTTTAGTGGTTGAGAATGCTGACTGCTCTTCCAGAGGATCTGAGTTCAAATCTCAGCAACCACATGGTGGTTCACAAGCATCTGTAATGTGATCTGATGCCCTCTTCTGGTGTGTCTGAGGAGAATGACAGGATACTCATATACATACAATAAATAAACCTTTAAAAAATCAATTTGTAAACTTAATTGATGTATTTTAAAGTACTGCTTTAATCAATGTCATTCTCGTCCACCAGTGGAAAGAAACTCTAGGTTTTTATGTGTTTCTTTAAGTTGTTTATCCTACTAAATTAAGATACTTGTCATATTTTTAAAATATGTTCAGTGAACATGACTATTAAGGATTATCACTATATAGAAATCAAGATGATTTGGAATTTACACTTAGTCTCTTTTCTCTTGAAAGGTTTTCAATCTAGCTTATATATTCAAATAGAAAACCAAAGGCAGAAATAATTTATGGATCAGTTTAAACTGACCTTCCTGATCCTCCGTTCGCCCTGCTCTCCTGGATGTGAAATTACAAATAAGGAAAACCTTCTAAATTTTGTTATTTTTTCTAGAAAGTGAGTTGTTTCAATCTCTGATTATTGTATTGAAGGATGATGAAAAGTGATCCATATATGAATTTAATGAGGTAGAGCTTTCTAAAATAACTTCACCCAACCCTGAATTTCCCTGTCTTGAAGTAAGGCTCAAGATGTCATTCAAGATGATGTTTAAACTCTTGGAGTTTGTTTGTTTCATTTCTACATAATTTTGTATTCTGCATCTTTATACCCTTATGGCCTATTCATATCTCTACAGCAATTTTCAAAGTTCTATTTTGTATTTACTTATTAATTTTTAACCTGGGGCGAAGAGTGGTACAGCATGAATAAGAACTAATGATGTGCTTTCTGCAAACAACCTTGAATGGTGAAAGAGTGGTGTCCATGCCTTGTAACACTCAGGAGACAGAGGCAAGTAGATCTCTGAGTCCCAAGCCAGTCTAGCCTACGTAGTGAGTTCTAGGTCAGCCAGCAAAATATAGTGAGATCCTGTACTAAAAAAAAGTTATAGAATACTCTCCTTGACTTCAATATTATGCCGACACTCTTTGTTTTAGTTTCATACTAATGGTAGCTATCATCTCCAAATCTCTCCTACTGTACATACTTAAAAGTTAATTCAAAAGCCTACTCTATCCTGACAATAGTAGGGGAGTTTAGGAATGTATCTAAGAAAACAGAGTACAACAAACACAGTCTTTTCAGCTAGATTTTATGTACGTTAAATCACAGTTACCCCCTATATTTCAATTAGATATTGTACACTGCCAATTCTAAATACAAGTACATAGTTTCAACTCTCTCACTTCTTGAAAGTAATTGAACCCCAAACAAATATTGCTTGAGGGGAAAAAATTCTCTAGAGTAACTTGACGCTCAGTACTATATTTAATAACAGAGCTCCACTAACTGGCTATAGGGATGCTCTTGGAATAGACTGTTGGGCAAGAAAAAAGAAATTAAAAGGGTGAAGACATGACCCTACATGGAAGTGTGGGGTAGTTCCAGGTACTATGAAACAACTACACATGGCAGGTGTAACTGTGAAGGGTGAGCTCTCAGGACGGGTCTCACGGCACACACTGGTCCTCAGTCACGCAGCATTAAGGAAGTGTTGAGCAAAACCTTGCAAAGGTCTGGGTTATCCACAGAAAATACAATAATTCCACAACTCTAAAGTGAAAATCTGAAAGCCATTAGCAGAACCACACTGGGTGATCCGAATTGTCGTTTTTCCCCTTTAAAAAAGACCATTTTAAAAGGAGGTTGAGTTCTTTATTTAGCTCATTCCATGCTTGGTTTCCTTAGGGATCAGAACAAAGGATGCACTGTGACCCTTGTTTCCTGTCATTTTCTCTAAATGCATCTTCACCTGACACTAAGTATTAATGTTATGGTAGGGATTTTTAACACAAAAGCAGCAAAATTGGGTTACAATTCCTTTTCTCTTGATGAAATCATATTTCACTAATGATACATACGCCCACCAAATAGGACCTATTCTTTGAAATTGTTATACATGTTCAAATGCTTGCAAATTAGCGTCAACTCTGGACTTTCTGCCCATCATTTCAGCTTTATGAGATTCCAGAAAAGGAGAACAGGATGCTGTAGTTGTTAGGTAATTTCCTAGGTGTGTGTGTGAGAGCATGCATGTGTGTGTGTGAGAGCATGCTTGTGTGTGTGTGTGTATGTGTGCGTGCGTGTGTGCGTGTGTGTGAGAGCATGTGTGTGAGCATGCGTGTGTGTGTGAGAGCATGTGTGTGTGTGTGTGAGAGCATGCGTGTGTGTGTGAGAGCATGCGTGTGTGTGTGTGAGAGCATGCATGTGTGTGTGCGTGTGTGTGTGAGAGCATGCGTGTGTGTGAGAGCATGCGTGTGTGTGTGTGTGAGAGAGCATGCGTGTGTGTGTGTGCGTGTGTGTGTGTGTGTGTGTGAGAGCATGCGTGTGTGTGTGCGTGTGTGTGTGTGTGTGTGAGAGCATGCCTGTGTGTGTGAGAGCATGCGTGTGTGTGTGTGTGAGCATGTGTGTGTGTGTGTGTGTGTGTGTGTGTGTGTGTGTGTGTGCGTGTGTGAGTGATCAGATAATTCCAATGGCTTCCTTTCAACACTGCAGGCTTGTCATGTACACTGTATTAGAGTGTATAACTAACAGTTCTGAAGGAATTTGGCACGAGCATTTCATTTCCACTTCTAACTCTCTAAGTCTGATGAGTGCTTGCCAAGATCAGTATAAATACATCCTAATAAATATATTTTCATGAAATTTCAAAGTTCCCTTATTTCAAGTGTCAATATTATATGTGTTATGATAGATTCATTTAGTTAATTATGGTTTTAATTGATATTTTAACAAATACATTTATGAATACATTTGTAGCAAACTTCAATATTTGCAAATGATTGAGACAGACGTGATTCATATGTGTTTATTCATTAGGAGACACATTTAAAAGCCTAATTTGATTCAAGATTTCCATGTCCTTCCAGGAACAGGATATTTAAAACTTAGAATTTCATCCTTTTTATTATCAGTGCCTGCTCCTTTCAGAGGACACACGAGGAATTCCAGAATTCCATTTAATATATTTCATGTTACTAGAATAGGAAGTGCAAAATGAATATTTAATAAATTGTGTTAGATAAATTTGTTATTTGGGGGTATATATAATTCTATTCTTTTAATCAGTTAGAATATATAATGTTTGGACTGTTCATCTGCAGATATTCATTTCCTCCTAAAGATTTAAACACATCTAGAGCTGAGGAGACAAATCACTCATTGTAGATCTTGTCTTACAAGCTTGAGGACCTGTGTTTGGTCCCGAGAACACCTGCAAAAAAGCCAGTGTGATAATGCTTGCATATTATTGCTCCCAGAACTGAAAAGCTGAATAATAGGTCTTTAAGACCTGATGGGTAGCCAGTATAGCCAAATCAATGAGTTCCAGGCCAATATCAGACCCTATCCCACTGAAAATTGACACACATATGCTGTTCCCTGACCTACATGTGCACAAGTGTAGGCTCACTAAGACAGGCATGCTTGTGAATTCATATACACATACACATAAAACAAATTCTATCCAACGAGGAGCGTTAACAATTAACACTAAATTTTTATTTCAGTTGTTAAGGTAGGATGGTACATGCTATAACAGGACTATTATTTGTCATATATTTATGCTAATGTGGTTTTAAATTTGATATCCAGGGAGAATTGTAGAAATAATTTTTAGATGATAAGTGGAAATAGAGAGGAAATACAGTCTACTTTAACTCAGTCCATCAAGAATAAGTCACGTAACTCTTAGCACATTTCAATTTCTAGGGTTAGTCTACCTTTGAAATGTGTGAGTTAATGGATTATTTGTAAAATTGAAATTTGCATAAAATAAGCATTGCTATTCTACAGCAGTTACAGGAACTCTGTGTGTCAGTATAATTTAGATTGACTCACTGATATGTTTACATTTAGAAGTGTGTTTGTAAGAAGTGTGTTGTTAGAAGTGTGAAGTATCTTTGTAAGCATAATTTGCCTTTCTGAAGGAAGACCATGTCGTTGACCTCTAGAAACTGCTAGAGATGAAAATCCTGCCTTACACATGTCCTCTGAAAGGGAACAACTATATCCAGAGGCTTTCCAGACTTGTATACTGTCTTTAATCTTTCCCTTGGCTTGCTACTGCACACATTGCTTTAAAATATGTATGCAACTTCACTTCTATGGCAACCACTGTCTTGGAATACTTTGAGCTGGTTACAGAATAGCTGTAGTTTAAAATCAAGACAAATGCCTGGTTTATAATTCGAATTTATTTTGATATGGAGATTTTATACATTCCCTATTTATTCTTAGACTGACGCAGGATTCTTTTCAGTGTCTATTGTCTACCAGGAGAAGAATTGTGTAACTTGATAAAATCCCATGACAAGAGAGACTGAGTATATTATCTCAGGTATTAGGAGGTAGGAGAAGGGAGGCTCCACAGCCCTTCCAGAGCAGGCAAAGTCTGATCCCTTCGTTTCCACTTTTGGTCCTTGAAGTAACTTTCTTCATGAGTACAGGCTTAGATCATATATATATATGATCTAAGGATATATATATATATATATATATATATATATATATCCTGTGAAGTTTATGACTAAAAAGGGTTTGAATGTTTTTGTAATGTATAAAATATCTTTACATACAATTTATGTGGAGGATGAAGAGTTTATTTTTATTTTTTTAGAAGACTGGTAAATGCTTTATTTTTGATGTTAAGTTGGCTCACCAATGTACCAATGTAGGTTATGAGGGTAAATAATTGTATAGATAAATACTGTACCTATTTCTCATAAGCAGTGCATCATCTTATACATACCTCAATTGCATAAAAAGTGTTTTAGTGTAGTTTGTGCTCAGTTCTCAGCTATTCCAGAATTTCTTTAAACTGATTATGGAGACAGTATTGTCTGATAAGAATGAAAGGTAATTCCCATATTTTTATTTAGTTTTGTAGATTGCCACAAGATTTTTTTCATCTGAAAAGTGCATTCAGTTTCCTCATTGATAAATTAATTCTGTGCATTATCTATTTTAAATTAATTTAAAGTGATACTTTTGTAGTTTATTCACATTTTTCATAAACGTAGCTGTTCGTCTCACACACAGGCTTCCCTTTCGTTTGGTCTAGTGGTTTTAGAATATGGCCAATTTGTCTAATATTAGTGGCTCGTTAATTTGGGATAATAGACAAAATCTTCAACATGAAAAATACTTTAGCAAAATTCCTTGGATCAGTCTCACTCAATAAGTTTAAAGAGAGAAAGCTGTGATCCTCAAAGCTTCCTTATAAAACATTACATTAATTGAGAGGGAAAGAGAAAACAATTAACTTCAAGAAAGTGTTTAGAAGACACATGTTTAAAGGAATGCTGGAAACAGTATTAACTGTGTGTCAGCTCTGGCACCTCCCCAGACAATGAAAGTGGTGTTCATAACATCTTTGGATCACAGCACGACACTGCTTCCTAACCATGCAGCAGAGTTCTGCCTCGAAATCAAAGACACAACATTTACAGATTCCCTGTATCTTCACAGTATTTAGAAGATGCTGTATGCAGGGTGTTTGCTCCATAAAACTTCAAATTGCTTTGCAGTCTCCTGGGATGGATTTTGACATCTTGTAAGGAAATTCAGACTGATGTGCCCATGTTGAGAATTTGCACAATTAAAGGGTGTCGTTTTCTCTCTTATCCCGAGATTCAAATGATGCCGAGAAATCTTCAGTCTGTGTAGTAAGGGTTTGACACACATCAGGATTTGTGCCTGATTTCCCCACAACTTCATTTGCTATTTGATTACAAATTAACGTGTTCCTCATATAATGTATTTTAAATGTATTTTTCTTTTAAATTATTTTTAATTTTATTTTTATATTTTCATCATATTCTTTCCCCACCTTAAAACATGCACGATATAAACTTTTACTCCTCCCTCATCAACGTCATATCATGAACAAGGAGAAGAAGACAGGGCCCGTTTTCAAAAGCAGACTGGTCATCTACTAAAAGCAGTCTATTTTCTATAAAAAGTGACCAATGAGTTTAAGTATTTTTCAGGCCATAAGAATGTTTCTCTGTTTACGTGTGTTCTTTTGATATTATCATTAGTTTTGTGGCAGTCATATGGGAATGATTAAATTTTATATTTATTTGATTCACGTTCCCTGGTTTTACTTTCTAAGAAATTATTTGTTCTACAAAAGTATGAGATACCCTTAGCAGTACCATATGATGAGAAAAAAATCTCCTAGCCTTTCTATGATAATAAAAAAAAGAATGATTTCTGGTTTATATTCATTGGTAATGGTCGTCCCTGCAGCTCGCTGAGCAGTGCCTGCAGAGTGGTACTCCCACCATGTGAGAGCCGCAGTTGACAATTAAGGGAAGTCTACTCTGAAACTCATTTCCTTGGTTGTCATTCTCATGGACTTCATGCTATTTGACAGTGGGATTAATTTTTTCCCCATGTAAAATTGAAAGCAAACATTTTCCTCGATTTGTTGGGCTCGGTGCTTTTGTAAATGGGCCCTGTCTTCTTTTCTTTGTTCATGATATGAAACGTTGACATGTAGAATTCACAGCACAAAAACGAAATCTCACCAAGTCTGTTTTTTTTGTGTTTTTCTCCATGAATGCTCATTTCTATGGTACCTGAGAATGCTTTTCTTCCTTTCCTTCTCTTTTAAATGAGATTCCAGTGACTTATGGAGATGGTTTGTGACAATTTGTCTCTTAGTATAATTTTCCAACAGTCCCCTTCTGGTTTTAGTAGCCTTGTAAACTGAAAGGCAATTTTACTTACGTATTTTAAAATGCTATTTAAGGTTTATTATTAAAAAAGAAATGCTTCTACTATCAGCCGAAGTATAGCAAGTGTGTATTCTGGGCCCCGTGATTGCCATCCAATTTTAAGCCCTTCAGGTATCCATTTTAATACCTGTCAAACAGAACTAGATGACAAACATTTAATGATAAGTGAAAGATACAGAAAAACGTATCTTACAACTATCTAAGTATTGAACAAAACACAGTGTGGAATGTTAGTGCTGTTTCTAATTGGGCAGGAGTGTAGATTCCCCTCACAGCACTGTAAACATTTACAGCAATTGTGACTATCAGGACTAGTGCTAACCATCATTTAGCAGCCCTCCACATTTCTCGGGCTGGGTGACAGCCCTGCACAAAGTTTGGCTTCGAGGTTTCCAGGAGCAGACAGAGAGCAGGGAATGTTTTCTTCTGCGATAGGAGGCATGCAGCCAGGGGCTCAGATCTACTGTTTTCAGCTTGGCATTGATAGCGAGCCACCTGGATGACTGCTAGTTCTATATTTCACTACACCGTAGTGAGCACACACAGAAATACAGTCTCCAGACATTTTCCATGTAGGTTGTGAACGTAAGTAGTTGAAAGTTCTAGGTGTATCAGGGGGAAGTCAAGAGGTTTTCCTTCTCAGAGCTAGAACACTTCCTAACAATGACTACATTATCAGTGTTTCACAGAGAACTTTTACTGTAAGAACACCATGCCGGAAGGTTTCCATTTGTGAAGCTAATTTTAACATAGATCTGTCCCTTCCTAATTGCAAACAGCTTTACAGAGTTTCAGGCCTGCCACCTCATTATCTTTGTGTGGAGGAGCAAAATCAATCCCTGCTACGTTCTAGGGAGTTTCTGGAACACTAAATTGAATATCGGACAGTACAGAGCTAGTTTTCTCTATACCAAAAGTCTCAACATTTTTGTGAACCAGTCAATAAGTAATCTTAATTTATGCCTATGTTTACTTGAGGTACAAATTTTATTATCTGTTGCTGATTTGGTGGGAGAGAACAGTGCTCAACATGAGGAAAACTTGAATAGAGCTTGCCAGATACACTGGCTTTCCCTCCGAGCACACCGTAGCTTCCTGCCCTCGAGGACAGTGCACAGGAGGTTCTTAAGATGTTTGTGGAGACACCTTAAAGAATCAGGTAATCCTCATAACACGCCAACCATGAGAAAAACTAGAGGGCATTTGTTTTTAGTATCAGTCATACATAAGAAGACAGAACATTGCTGGATTTGACCAAAGCTAAGAAGGTTTGGATCTGGCAAGTTATTTTGTTTTAGCAGTTTCTACATGGCTAGAGATAAACATGAAATCATTGTGAGTAATGATTTTAGGCTGACAAATAAACTTTTTTTTTTGGTTCTTTTTTTCGGAGCTGGGGACCGAACCCAGGGCCTTGCGCTTCCTAGGCAAGCGCTCTACCACTGAGCTAAATCCCCAACCCCCTGACTAATAAACTTAACTAGGAATACTGAGGCTAGACTCATATGGTAAATAAATGTGATTTAAAAATGAGTTTGAGTCAATGTTGACTCTTTCTCCTGGTATTAATTATAAAAGTCTATGTTTGAAAGAGAACCATGAACCAATCTAGTGTAAAATTCTCCTACATCTGGGAGATTTTTGTACCCAATTTCTGAAGAATTTACAACAAAACATAACAATTTTCAGTATTTTTCATGGTTGAAATATTTCACAGAGTCTGACGGTTCTGATTGTTTTAGCACAGTATGCTTAGTTTCTATTTGTTGTATTTCTTTACTTATATTATAAAAATGCCCAATAATTCAGAAGTTTCCAACATAATACTTTTAAAGTGAAATATCCTTTTTATAGGGATTTTCATTGCTATTTTCACAAGTTTCATATATATATATATATATATATATATATATATATATATATATATATATAAAGGCAAAAAGCACAATTTCAAACTTAAAAAATTAAACCATTATAGTTGAATAGTTTTTAGCACATATTTCTTCAGGTCAGTCTACTGAAGATAATTTCTTTTGCTTATTTTCTGTCTTCTCCTGCTTTGTTCCAGTGTCATTGTGAAACTCATATCTCTGATTGAGTGTGTGTGCATGTATAGGGGTGTGTGTTTGTGTGTGTGTGTGTGTGTGTGTGTGTAAGCATAATTATAAGTCTGTGGATTGAAATGGGCTGTTTGAAGGTCTCGCTCTCTCTTGATTTTTCGTTTTTATCTTCTTCGTCTACCTCAGTACTTTAATGCAGTTATTCTGTTGTTTTATTGCAGTTGGATGTTTTCAACTTCCTATGAAGCAGTCTTCTATAGATCTGTAATTTTAAATTTTAAGGTGTTTGCACTGTCAAGCTTTATTTCTATCTTATATGTCTTAAATACCTTTTCTCCTTTTCTCTGCCTTTCTCTGCCCCACCCCCACCCCCGCCGGCATAAAATAGCACATCAAATACAGGAACCTACAGGAGCCTACCTTTCTTACACCTTCACTTTAAGATAATAGCCAATATACCTACCAGTGAGAAAGATGGATTCCTCTCCTTGTGTATTTAGTGAAGCCTCCCTGAGGACCTCTTCTCTCTGCTGACAGTCTCTTCTATAAGGATGTGCTGTTGATTCTGCCAGCCTTGTGGAGGAAAGATGCATATCCATAACCATTAGTATTCCAGGAGCCTTGGCACTGTGTATTTGAGATAATCTGTTTATTAAGGAGCACTTGAATGTCCTCAGTCCCAACTTACGCACACCTAGCTTTGATGTAGGTAAAGGCCTTCAAGTAGTTTCCTAAAAGCTGAAGGATGACCCAAGGGTTCAAAACTGCTGACTCTTACTTTTACTCTACCCAAGCATTTTATTATTAGCCGGTGATTCCCTGCATGATCCCTTACATTTCTTTTTTATTCTGCACTATCATAGTTGATTCTGCTCCAAGTCCAATGCATTCTTTATTCGCATGTTAGTCATTTAATTTTATTAACTAACCATCTAAGCATAGACCATTGTGGTGATATATATATACACATATACATACATACATACATACATACATACATACATACATACATATTTGGTCTGTGTATTTTGCCACTTTTCTTCTCCTGCTACTCTATGTGCTTTCTGTTCTTTCCTGGGGTCTCTTCTATGCCTGAGTGGTATCTTAGGCTTTGTAGTCTCTCTCAAGGTTGTGTCTCCTGCTGTGCACTAGTATATGCATTTATGTCGGTGAGTGGCAGGGAAAAAATTCCTATAGCCTTAATCTTGTCAAAGTCAGTGTTAAAGATCAGAATTAAGAGTCGGCTTCACTTTCCGTCTATCCGCATCAGGAGCAAACACATTGCAATGGCATACAGAGACATTGAGAGCTATCATGGCCAGGTCCCAGATCTGTTTTAAAGAGAGATACTGTATTCCAGAGTCTGAAGGTTATTGTAGAGTACCTCTCAGTGTTTTGTGTGTGTGTGTGTGTGTGTGTGTGTGTGTGTGTGCATGTGTGCATGTGTGTGTGTGTGTGCATGTGTGTGTGCGTGTGTGTGCGTGTGCGTGTATGTGTGCATGTGTGCGTGTATGTGCGTGTGCGTGTGTGCGTGTCTGTGTGTGTGTGTGTGTGTGTGTGTGTGTGTGTGTGTGTGCGTGTGTCCTTTTTACAAGTTAGGATTTCTAACAACTTAGCAGTGAACATCATATTTGGAAAGTGTCTGGAGTATCCTTTGACAATGTTTAGAAATCTTTTTTATCTATTTTTTTGGAGAAGGCTGTTATTATCACTAAGATGGCCTTCTGACAACTTCCCCCAAAATGAAGGAGCAGAGGGCCTAGGGACTAAAAACAATATTCTTATATTCTCAAGAAAACAATCTTTTTCCATACTCTTCTATTCCCAGTTAGTATGAGATCACATGATGTCTAAAACATAAAGTATTCCAGATTGGTTTGGAGCTCCAGGAACACATATCCCATCATGCTGCACTGATTTATTTAGCTTGTTGGTGTTTGCAAAGACGAGTTTTGTTTCCCTTAGGAATGGTAAACACTTGGATGTTGTATGGGGAAAAACCACTAGGATGGTAGCTGAGTGCATTAAAATATTTGACGCTAGGAGACAAAATTCACCATACTTGGCGAAAGATACGATCGGACAGAAAGACGATCTATTTCTGGAAGCAGCCTTTTGTTGCAGTCTGTTAGACAGCACCAGTTAGCAAGTTTTATTATTGCCAGTCTGTTAAAATGTGACTACTTAGGAAGGGATAGCTGAATTTTCTGCTGTGCTCTGCTCAATTTGGCTGGGTATTATGCAATAATAAAGGACTTCCAAGGAAATCTTTGATGTATTTTTACAAAAAAATAAAAAAACAACCTTCGTTTCTTACTGAAAAAGTTGGAAAGAAGATATAACTAAAAAACAAAATTTTAAGTGCTTGCTGTGAAATGGAGGTGGGAATTTAGGTATTTAAGATTTTATTACTTAACCATATCGCCTTGAAATAGATGGTTTAATTTACCTGTGCATGTATATTTTCTCTCTGTAATAAACTCAGTTGTAATAAATAACTCTGAGCATAAGTATAGATTTTAATAAGTAAAACTATTACACATTCTCTCTCTCTCTCGTGTGTGTGTGTGTGTGTGTGTGTGTGTGTGTGTGTGTAATTTTCATGTAAAGCATACTTTTTGGCTGTCATTTAGTTTTAAGAGGTATCTGAGTTCCCATTGGTGGTTTTCCATTGTGTCTGGTAACCTGTTATCTGGTAACAATTATGAGTTATAAATTACTTTTTGTAGTTGTCCTTCATTTTCTATGTTATATATTTAAATTATTTTAAACTATTCAACCTCAGGATTTAAAAGAAGAAAGTAAGGAAAGCTTGTTAGGTAACTAACACAAGTGGTGGTGGAGAACGTGTAGGCATTTCCAGCAGGTCTTGGGGCTGTTGTGGACAAGGGAAGAATGGTTGTGAGGCAGGGACATGCAGGGCATGCCTCATGGCATGTGAACATTTTTTTCTCTAGCTTAGAATCTTAGCTGATCCTTTGAAATAGTGCTTTTTTTAGGATGGAGACAGGTTGAGAATATGAACAAGGTACTTGAAACCCCTCATATGAGTAGCCAGTTGAAGTGCTCAGGATTTGATCCAGTTGAAGAATATCATTTCAATCCTTGTTAACATAGTCTCATTTTATCTCAAAGGATAGCAGTGTTGCTCACAGACTTTAAGCACCAATGATTAACTTCGTCATTCCGATCCCCTTTGTCAATGAAATGGATAATTATATGTAGGAAGTATATTGGATAGTTGTGGTCTCGTTATAGAATTCCTTGAAGAAGAAAACTCCATCAGGAAGGTTTGTTTTGACTAACTGTCTAGGATGTGGTATGTTTTGTTGAAGGAAATTTTGCATCCAGAGTTTTAGGCGGCTGATCCCTTTGCATCAGCTGTCAGGAAGCATAGATGGATGAAAGTCACTGCTGAGCTTGCTTACTCCGAGTGATCAGTCTGGCACTCAAGGATACAGAATCCTATCATGCGCAGTTAAAGTGGCTATTTCTACTTCAGCCAAACTAATCTAGAGGCTCACTCAAAGACTTCCTGGGGCCTCATCATGTAGATGATTCTAGATCCTGTTATGTTGATTATTACCATTAATCATCACAGTGTTAACATTATGTACAGAAACCAAAGACATTTGATGTATTGTTTATCCGACTTAAAATGACCTCATACTGACCAAACACTGTAGTTTAAAACCCACCAAAGCTGTTAATCAAATAATGTGAGAAACAACACTTTATATTGATGGCAAATTTAAGGCCTTTCCAATACATACCTGGACTGATAGGTATGCTGAATTTGACAATCAAATATTACATAAAATGTGATGTGTGGCATTCCTGGATTCTGGAATTAGCATAGCTATACTAATTGAATGTTCACACAGAAAGCATTTAGTCATCTTGGATTAACAATTTAGGTGGGCACCACTCAACCCAACTACTACACTCGGAGAAAGACATGGATAACATCTGAAATGATATTGTGGGAACTTTTGTCTTCCTATTAAACTATATTCATGAAAAAGGCCAATGGGCCACTGGCGATAGTTTTCTTCATGGAATATTGCTTGTAGAATTGAAATTGCATGGTGCATTTATCTCATAACATTCATTGGACATTTATGCCATTTGACTTCACTACATATATTAATAAGAAGAAAAATCTCCAGTATGCTTTATTTAATTACAAACAGCTTCATTGAGATTTAGTCCATGAGTCATACAACTCCTCCATTTAAAATATATCATGCGGAGGGAGGAAATTATGTAATTATATTTTAATTAAATTTAGAAATATGAAAATACATTATCCAGTGGTGTTCGCTATGCTCACAGAGATATACAATATTGCCATAATCACTTCTGGATCATTTCATCACGTCCAAAAGAACCTTTACTGTCTTTCCCAGCCATTCTGATTCCTCTTCCTTTTTTCCAAGCTCCATTACTCTCAGAAAACCTAGCACCAAGCTATTCATCTGTTTTATGCACACACACACACACACACACACATGTGTATATATATATGTATATATATATATCAGTAATGATACAGTAATGAAATATCTATTAGTTAACCTTCAACACCAACACCTTAATGGCTCTAACAGCCACTCTTACACTGTATTCTCTTTATAGATCATCTTAGATTTCATAAGGGAGTGAGCTGTTGGCTTTGTCATTCTCCTTCTATTACTATTTAACAAATATATATTTCTCTAGGTTAACCCATGTAATCACACACACACACACACACACACTACACACACTACACACACACACACACCAATGTATATCATTTTAAAGACTGAAAGACATCTCCCACATATATATACTGTACAATAGCTGTTTCCCCCAACCATACTCTACAGCATATGCACTAAGCATTCTTAGTACAAAATATATCTGCTTACCCATTAGGTTGTTTTCATATGTTGGTTGTTGAAAATAGAAACACATTAAACAATTTTACTTGAAGTAGAAAAAGTCCCTAATAAATGTTGTCCTGTGCTAACACAGACATACACATAGACAGTAGATATATGGAAACGTGTCCAATATTGTGACTCATCAGATTAATGCAGATCGAAGCCACAATGTTAGAAAGACAATTGCAAAGTTATCATAGAAAAATAAGAAGTCCAAGAGACATTAATAACGGTAACATTTGAGCGTTTATGCTGATGAGCTGACTGCGTGCAAGGTAATGAGTCTGCAAAAATCTCATCCAGAGATGGGAGCTTTTATATTTTAAAACAAGAAATAAAAATATAACTGTAGAATCTAAATAAACTTTGATTTTAAAATCTGAGGTGTTTTGTTGTTGTTTCTCTTGACATTTTGATTGTATTTTTAAGCAGGTCCAGTTTTCACTGGTCTGACCTGAATTGCATTAATTCATAAATGTAAGGATGTTTTTTAATTTTTATATCTTTCTAATGGCATTGTAGGCTTTATTTTTCAATTACCAACTCGGAGTGATTTAGCAAAGAAACATTTAATTCCTCAACTTAAAATGGGATTCGATTATGATTTCACCATTAAACTTCTTATGGGATTTTAACCGAGTAGGAGTCTAATATTAATTCTAATTGCACTTCTATTAATAAAAAGGAAAGAATACGTTCTCCTACTAGAGTGTACAGATGCGTGGCCAGGAGAAGTAATTGCCAACAGCTATAGGCAAGGAAATGCTTTTAAGACATCATTGAAATGCAGATACCAACAATGCTACATAGTCAGAGAGCTGTGCAATCGAACCATACAGGAGATCAGTGGTGCAGGCAGCTGTCGGGAATATCCTTGGCAGAAATAAATAAATTAATAAATTAAAAAAGAAACATAAAGCATAGTCTGAGTTTAGTCCGAGTCCAGAAGAGTTATGAACGAGACAGGCCTTTGAGAAGGAGGCTGAAGATTGGAATCAAAGGGCATATTTTGAGTGTGCCCAGTGGGGAAAACACTTTGGCAACTACATTGACTGTTTGAGCCACACAACCTTAGATCACATTCACTGTTAGCTTTTCAGAAAACATAAAGGAAAACATCAAAAGAGCTCCTTTCCCCCCAGTGCTAGGTGAGCAAAGAAACAAACAGAACATTGGGAGTGTTTTACTTGGAATCACAATTAAACATTTGAGGTATTCTAGTACAAAGAAAAATTGAAATTACCATTAGTCTGACATTGCAGACTGTCTTTCCTGGATTTGGACGTTTTGTTTTGTCTAAGAATCACGTATGGCTAAAGGAAGAAATATATGTATGTTTTGGTGGCTTGGTTACTCTGTTTAATTAATATTTGTAAGAACAATAGTTACACACACACACACACATACACACACATATATGTTGGAATATATCTTCTTGGTATTGCCGCTGATTTTTTTTCTTTTATTTTCTTTATTAACTTGAGTATTTCTTATTTACATTTTGATTGTTATTCCCTTTCCTGGTTTCCGGGCCAACATCCCCCTAACCCCTCTCCCTCCCCTTCTATATGAGTGTTCCCCTCCCCATCCTCCCCCCATTACCACCTTCCCTCCAACAATCACGTTCACTGGGGGTTCAGTCTTAGCAGGACCAAGGGCTTTCCCTTCCACTGGTGCTCTTACTAGGCTATTCATTGCTACCTATGAGGTTGGAGCCCAGGGTCAGTCCATGTATAATCCTTGGGTAGTGGCTTAGTCCCAGAAGCTCTGGTTGCTTGGCATTGTTGTTCATATGGGGTCTTGAGTCCCTTCAAGCTCTTCCAGTCCTTTTCTGATTCCTTCAACGGGGGTCCCGTTCTCAGTTCAGTGGTTTGCTGCTGGCATTCGCCTCTGTATTTGCTGTATTCTGGCTGTGTCTCTCAGGAGAGGTCTACATCCAGTTCCTGTTGGCCCGCACTTCTTTGCTTCATCCATCTTATCTAGTTTGGTGTCTATATATGTATGAGCCACATGTGGGGCAGGCTCTGAATGGGTGTTCCTTCTGCCTCTGTTCTAAACTTTGCCTCCCTATTCCCTGCCAAGGGTATTCTTGTTCCCCTTTAAAAGAAGGAGTGAAGCATTTGCATTTTCATCATCCTTCTTGAGTTTCATGTGTTCTGGGCATCTAGGGCAATTCAAGGATTTGGGCTAATAGCCACTTATCAATGAGTGCATACCATATAGCAGCCTTATTTATAATAGCCAGAAGCTGGAAAGAACCCAACCGCTGAATTTTAAGGTCAAAATTGATGAATTTTTTTATAGACAGCCTACTATATTGATATTATTCAGAAACTAAAATAAAATAGCATTCATACATTTTTTATCCTTTATTTAATTCATATAAGTATACCTCTGTACTGGATATCTTCATAAATATTGTTCAGAATTTAAAATGCTTATTCAAGCTGAGTATTAGTATCTGCTCCTGTGCATAGATAATGAAACTTATCTATTATAGCATTACATCCTATTTCCTATTTCCTTATTATAATATTAAATTATATATTATATCAAGTAATATAAAAATATCAATGTAAATCCACTACTGAAACAAGAAAATTTAAATCCATACAAACTCAGGAAGAATTCCTCTTTGCTTATTCACAAAAAACTATGCTATAGTCCGTTTAACTATTAACAGTTTAATTCAGTTGGCAGTAACTTTTCTCCATAAAGGGAAGGATGGAACCTATTTCAGAATTGTAAACTAGAAAAGTTCTTGGACTTGGGTAATTCTTTTACTCTGCTCTTGTGCTTTGCAGAAAGAATGATGCATAAACAAATGGTTTAGAAGGTCTGCTCATTAAGGCAAAACTCCAAAACTTAATATTTCAAAATCGACCTTTTATAGAGCTATACAGAAATTAAAATCAATTTCTACAAATAAAACCTTACTATTCAAAGAATGTGTTTTGATTTGTCTATGCAGAAGTTGGCAATGTGAACGCATTCTGAGATGTATGCACAGAGATCAACAACCTCAAGAAAACAATGCAATGTGTAAAACAAACAAACAAACAAACAAACAAACAATCCCATACAGAAAGGAACACTCTGTGTACCACAGCTCTTCTATATGTCACCAGACCACACGGTTCATTTCTATTCTGATTCATGCAGCACTAGGGTCTTCCAAGAATTCCTAAGGCCATACTGGGACTTCCTACAGACACCCACTGCACGGACCATTAATGAGTACTAACATGGGAATACAATATATATCCATGAACCTGGTGCCAGTAGCTGCTATGACTGTTTCTCTTGTTTCTGCAGTGAGAGATGGACAGTAGGCAGACTCACAGGAGGATATTAAGATGGGGCTAGTTCTCAATTAAGAGTAACAGGAGGATGCTGACATTGAACACACTTAGAGGGACGTATACTTGCCAGCATTATCACCAATAATAGTGAATACAAAGAAGTGTATTTAAGAGATAATTCATGAAGGAAGATAGACATTAAAGCATGCAAGACAGAACGATTTCTGCAGCAATACATCTGATATAGGATGTCATCATTAAAGGTCTCCACTCACAGCTCAGGGAACTTTGCAGAAGAGGAGGCAGACAGATTCTAAGAGCAAGTAAAGAGGAGGCCCACCCAGGCCGTCCTTGTCTGTAGTGTGGCTTCTGATCTTTCAAGGGGGCAACTTCAAGAGCAAATAGGACTCATGCTCATGTGAACTTGCAGAGACTGTGGTAGCATGCATGGACCTCCACAGGTTCAAGCCAGACTGGATCTCAGTGCTGAGTCAGCGAACTGGACGGACGCTGTCTCCCACCCTAACCAGGAAGCTACCTGCAATGGACACCTGCTTGCAAAGGAAGAATTAATTTCTACAACAGAGTCTTACTGGGCACATTAATAGTACATCCCTCGCACAGCAGTAGAAGGCTTTTGGACTTTTGTCTCATGCTCCTTCGTTTGGGCAATTCCCGTCATAGTGTTCATTTACTAGTGTATATGTTTTCCACTTTTGCGTTTTCATATTTGTGTATGTGTTTCATGTGCCTTGTCTTCCTTTGTTATTATGTTGTTTGTTTTGTTAGCTTTACCTGTTTGTTTGCTTTCAGAGAAAAAGAAAAGTCATGAAACTCTTTGGATGGGGAGGTGGGAAGGAGCGGAAAGGAGTGGAAGAAAGAAAACTATGGTCAGAATATATTGTATGAAAAAAATTGTGAAAATAAAAGAAAAAAATCTACAAGTGAATTTGATAGTTCTGCTTAGGCCACAGGTAAAGAAGAGTCACATGTGCTGATTTTCCTGTCCAGGACGACAACTCTGTAAATGAGTAGCATTGATAATTCAGTTGTTTCTATGTCCAGAAAGTTTACCTTATCCAGTCCAGGATCGCTGTCAGCTCACGTTGCTCTTGCACCAGCATCGCAATAGCTAAACGTGTAGGCATGCATCATCAAGCCTGAGTCTGAATAACTGTCACTCTAATGGTAAAAGAATAATGAGAGAAGAAGAATTATAAAGAGAGTAATATTAAGCTTTCTAAAAATGGAAATTTATGTAAATGATGTTAACACATTTTACAATGTTAAGTAATGTGTAGAAACTATCAATAGAGAAGATTATCCCAGTATATCACCACATGACAACTCCAGTGACTTTCACCCTCTCAAGAACATATTATGAACCATTAAGATAATACAAATAGATAACAGGACAGCAAGAAAATTGAGATCTAATCACACAGTAACTACAATAATTAGTATGCATGATCCAAGAATATCTAAAACTCTTATGGTATTGTGCTCAAGTGCCACCCTTATAAAATTAATGGAATTTTTTAGCTAGTCTCCATTATTCTTCATATTTAGAACTAAGAGCTTGCCTACCTTCAATGGTCTATGATCTGTCACTGAGGTTGCAGCAGAAATAAAATAATTTTGTAACTATTGATTGCACGCATTTTAGAATCCTACTAATTATTGTCATTTGACCTGCCTTTAAGATTACATATTCTCTCTCTCTCTCTCTCTCTCTCTCTCTCTCTCTCTCTCTCTCTCTCTCTCTCTCTCTCTCCCCCAGCATCATTTCCAAGGTTCACTTAAAATTATTTCTCACATCATAGCTTGTCCTTAAGGATTATCACATATGTGTTGGGGAAGTGGCACTTTTTCCTTCTCTTAATGTAGTTAGAATTCATATTTCAGAAGGTATTGAGGGAGTATCTTTTTTTCATAGTTTTCACAATATCCCCAAATCACTATGATAAATTTTGACACTCTGACTTGAGTCCTTTTTCCACTTTCACTTTGGCTTGACTATTTACCATAATTTATAAAATATATCTTGTTATTCCTCTTCATACTCCTGCACCACTTAGCAGGATGTTTTCTTTGAAAAAGGCAGTGTAATTAGTTTACTTTTTTTACATATAGTATTTTATCATGTTTTCCGCTCCTCTCTTTCAAGATCCTCTGCGAGTCCCTACACACCAACTTCGTGTTTATTTTCTCTCTCCAAAATAAAAGACAATAGAATAAAAGGAGAAAAGAAAATCAGAACAACCAAGCTGAAGCAAAAGCCCAAACTAGTCAAAATAAAAAATGCACAAAAACCGTTAAGTCTGTTTTGGATGGAGCAATTCCTCCTGTGCATGGAGCCTTCTCTAGAATGTACTTGTTATACCCCAGGGACAATCTTCCTTACCCCAGCAGGTATCAGTTGCAAGAAGTGTCTTGTTAGGGATGGTACTTGTGTCTCTTTTTCCCTCCCGATGTGAGCAATACATTTATTATTATTATTACTATTATTATCAATATCATTATTATTATTATTATTTAGGTATCATGTGCATTTTTCCGTGATTGATGTCTCCTAAGTAATGCTTTCTCTCTCTCTCTCTCTCTCTCTCTCTCTCTCTCTCTCCTAAGTAATGCTCTCTCTCTCTGTCTCTCTCTCTCTCTTTCACACACACACACACACACACACACACACACACACATACACACACACACCATTCTTCTTCTACACAAACTTTTATTGACAAAGTAAAAAATCTGAGTAAACTTATTTTGTGCAAAATAACATATGGTAATAGAATAATTCTTTAGTTTCATAATAATAAACACAACAATTATTCATAAGCTATATAACATTGTGACTTATTTTTAGATTAACATAGGCAATAAAATAGAAAATGTAATTACATTTGTTTAACAAAGAGTCCGTAGAATTTAGCAATCATCTGGGCATCAGAAAAGTAACAGGCAAGTTTGAAAATGAAAATATCATGGGTTCTTGAGCATGCTGTTTCTAGGAGAATATACACTGCTTATGCCATTGATTTAAATCTGGGTTTTGATCCTACTGAGTGGATCCATCCAGTCCCTAAAGTACATAGAACAATTTCTCACTTTTTGCTTGATATTTTAAAGGATTAAATAAAATAATTTTTTAGCTTAAATTTAGGTACTTTAGATGCAACTTATTAAAATACTCAATATGGGCACCTATATCTTTGCTACAGTCAATTTTAAAGCTAAAGGTATCTGTTGAGTTTGTTGGAATTTGCTTCTGACAACACTCGTAATGTGTTTCTTGAAATGAACTTGTGTTGTTTTTCAGATTTATTTAAAATGTTCAATTCTATTAAATTTTGTTTCCTTTCTTTTCTGGCATTTAAATGTTTCATAAGCACTACATTTCCAAGATAGCTTACCATCTATTTATAAATATTTATTTGATCATCATAAATTTTATACGTATAACATTTCTTAAAAATTTACTTTCTGTAGTATAAAATATTGTATATTTTTTAACATGTATAAGTATCTATACTTACATGTTTTCTACAACATGCAAGAAATCTGTCTACTTTTTAAACTAAATTTTGAGTTAACATAAAAATTGTGCATATTTAAATATTTCATGCAGGTTTTAGTAATAAGACAATATAGACTACTTTAGACAGTTCATGTATGTGGACGTAGAATGTGAATGAATATAAAAGACTTGATTTCTTCTAATAAAATATTCCAGATTTGTAAAATGAAGGTAATATTATGGTTATCAAGTTTTTTGGAATTTATTTTTACATTATTTAGATTATAAAGCATCTGATATTGACCTTAATAAATATGATTAATAAAGTCACAATATAAAAGCATCAGTAAGATATGTAGAACAAATTGTGCTGCTCAAAGACAGTATAAATATATATTATTGCATATATGATGAATCATGATATATATTTGTATATATATATAGGTTTATGTTGTTTGCTCAGAATTACAATACTTTTAGAGATATGTAAACAAGGCATGGCTATTAGTACATCAGAATTCCAATTTAATTTCCCAACAATTGTTTAAAAAATATTGTCTTTGTTCAATGATTGATTTATAACTCACTTGTTGGTAACTAATTTTAAAGCCTTTGTGGTCAAACTTAACTGAGAATTAGTGTGGCCTTCAGTGGAAAGGGAAGAAGGACCATGACGCAGTGGAGGAAATCTTCTATAGTCTCCTTTTCGCCTGGAAATATTACACACTCTGAGTTCAAGAAACAAAAGGGAAATCTGGAGATAATAATTCCGTTCATTTTTATTGATGAGCCAGATACTGTCCTGCAATGACAACCAGCTGTTACCACTTTTATATTCCACATGATCATCTAACCCTGAATTTACCTGACATTCTCATTTTGAGAACTACTAGAACAAATGTAATCAAGGCTTAAGATATCATGGGCTTATGTATAGTATACACTAAGTAGTTACAGTTTTAGATAGAAACACAGGATATAAATACACAAACATTATTTTTAGAAAGTACAAAATTTGCTCAGTTGTTGCTATACAAAGTTGATTTATTGACGGCTCACATGACGCCACGAGTATGTTTGGGAGAATGAACTACGAGAAGACTCCATTTATTCAACTGAGATAAGCATCAAAACGAAGTTAAAAAGACTTTGTTGAGTTACTTCAAGCAAGTGAGTCTTCAAATGATCTGCAACAGGGAGGGAGAAAATGCATTTATTGATTGAAGACCAAACTCTTAAAGAACGATTAAGGTTTTCCGAGGAAAAGGTAGATAGTTCCAGGTTGAGAGTGCAAAGAGTTAAGGCATTCTATAGTATATTTGTGGAATTCTAAATTGTCTTACATCATTAATTACATCATAAATTAAGAGTACTGTATCATAAAACTCTAGAGACTACTGAGGATTATGTCACATGATAGTTTGAAGAGTTACAACATTTTGTGGAAGATCTGGGAATACATCTAGAACAGGATGACAGCAACACACACTTGAGTGTGACTAATTTCACATATTTGCACCTCACATGAATGCCTATTCATATGTGCATCAAGAAATGCTTACAAAAGTAGAACCAACAATTTAGAATACAGAATGAGTAAGGGTAAAAATGTAGGAAATTAGAAAATAAACAAGAGCTCCTGGAGAGACTTTAATGAATTATCTTCAAGGGCTGTCTAGGACCTGAATTTAGGTTAAAGACACCAAATAGTCGACTGGACCATTTCAAGGAATAAATTATCTGTAACATACCTGACATTACATACAAGAACAAAGAAACTTTAAGAAAAATCAGGTGATTTGAATTTTCTAAATGGAAGTTAAAAAGAATATAATTTTTAGAAAACTGAACAATATGAATCTAAACAGAAAATACAAGTGATGGGTTGTAAAGATTTGATGGAGGCAGAGTACACAGGACTGGATTGAAGGAGAAATTTCTAGTGAGTAAATAAATTGTGGGCATCACATCACTCTTGAAGCAATGGGAGATGGAAACTGTGCCACCCAGGGGGAGAGACGGAGAAGATTTTAACACCGAAGTTTGAATAGTTTTTGAGGTTGCCAAATATGGGAGAAACGTATTTGGCAATACTCTTTTAACTTAAAGTGTGAGGTCAAAGTTGTGATCTATGAGGCAGTACATTGTACTTTTTTCTTTTATCCTCATGCTTAAAGAAATGTTTCCCAAGTTAAGTTGCCATTTCAGCTATAGGAGAAAATAACTTTTATCCGGATGTAATTTTGCTAAATGTTAATTTTTAAACACCAAGTCTCAGTTCTATATTTTTCTTGCTTCGTTTTTACAACATCCTGCCAAACAAGTTTTCATATAGCATTTCTCGCCTTGTCTTGATTTTAAAACTTATTATTACCACTATAACGTTTTTCAAAAAAGTTATGAATATAATGAAGTTCTTTATGAAATAAACCTGTAAACTCTCAGACTTTCCCCCATGATATGAGAGACCATTAGATTACTTGAGACTTGTGTTATTGTAAACACAATTTAAGTCCAGTGATAAACAGAGAACTATAATTAGCAATGCAATAACTCTTAAAGATCAAGAACCTGAAAATTATGAGAAGTTCATTGTTTTTTAGAAAACATTTGTTTAATTACATTTCTCTTTCTTGTATAAAGAAATGTTGTTTTCCAGAATAGTAGCATGCAATTTGGCCTTGTAACACATTTCTTTTTTTTTAATTAAAAAAGCTAAACAAAGATGTTCATTTTAATAAAATAAATAAAATATAATTTTTGACAGAAAAAATATTTGAATTACAATATGATTAACTCATATGTCCCTCTTTATTCTCTGTCAAATGTATGACTTCTCTTTAACTCTTGTTACATAAATACAACCTTCTTAGTCTACATGGCATTACTCTATGTATATGTTTCTGAGGATGAATAAATAAGTATTTAGAATAGGAAAGTAAATTGACATATTCTTCTCTGGGAGGATTATTCCTTTTGCTCTCAGCATTCATTAGTTGCTTGTAGTTCTTTCGGTAACGTTGCGTCCTCTGAACTTTCCCTCATCCCTTTCCAGTGTCTAATTTGACCTCCTTGCTCAGCTCGTGTTTAGGCAGCCGTGCTAGTAAGAATCTATGTGGAGCTTCTGAAATCCGTAGGGAACACAGTCTCACAGCACATTTGCTACTCCTCTGGCCATTACAATATTCCCCTTCTCCACAAAGATGCATGCACCCCAGGTTCCAAAAGCGTCCCAGATGTATCAGTTGAGACTCAGCTCCACAACTCTGACTTTGATTGATTGCTATTTTCTGTACTGGTCTCTACCTGCTGAAAATTTCCCAGTTTTGTTGATGATTTCCCAGTTTTGTTGATAATGCTCTCTAAGAGTGAGAGACCATCTAAGGAAAAAAAAAACAAAAACAAGCAGGAGATATGAGAAGATGCCTTCTTTTGGTCATGGCTGTCTGAAAAGACTATGAAAATATTACAGTTAGTTGGTATTGACCTTGGTTTCCTCCAAGATAATGAAAGTCAGGTCACTTTTGCTGAAGAATCATGTATTTTATACCAAGGACCCAGATACCTCTAAACGTGAACTGAAATGAAAAGTCTCCATCCTAAGGTCCAGCTTCTATGACATTATACAAGCTTTTCAAGGAGAAAAGCAGCCCACAGTCCTACCCAAGTATGAGGCCTAAGAACCACAACCATGATCACTAGGGTGCATGTATCCTAAGGATATAGTAGTGGCACACATAACTTAGTTATAACTAACAGGTGTCTAACAAGAGAAAAATCACATCTTTCACTGGAAAGCTAGCTAATTGGACAGGACTAGTGAAGTCCTAGATCTTGGTGTTGACACTTCCACTTTACCAAAATGGCATAATCCTTAAGTACATCCGTAAGTACAAGTATTTCTCCTTATACCCACAGATATGTATATACTTTTCTCTTCATCAATAAAAGACCTTAATAGAATAAGTTAAGGTATAGTCAGTGAATGTTCTGGAATAATTGATTTTAGGATAATCATTATCAGGTTTTATAATTCCCCAATAATTTTTTTCACTGTACACATTTTATTTACAGTTTTGTACACTGTCTTAATATGGATGGGACCGCTTTTCTACTTGAGCCATTGTAACCAAAGCAAAATAACCTAAGTAATATGAAGTGCTAAAGTACAGCATAAAGATATAAAAGCAGACAGCTAATTCTAGTTAGGAATGTAATTATGGTGTTACATTTTTACAGTCCACAATTATGTTTAGGGATCACACAGACATAGATCACTGATTTGAATGAAATGCATAAATTTGTAGCAAAGCTTTGTAGTTACAAAAAACAAAAAAATTACCCAGGAATGCACAAATGTAATCTTTATTCCACCTTTCTGTCATATTCCTGGATCCTTTACCAATGTTACATGAGGAAAAAAACAAAAGCAAAACAAATGAAAAACTGAAATCAGAATCACTAATGTTATCAAGGAGGGAAGCAAATAAATTAACGTCTAGCAGCCATCAGGAAGAGGACAGCAAGGACAATGCTGTGACAGGAAACAGAAGGTTGCTAGAAAGCTGTACTCAGACTCTCACACCAGCAAATCCGCTCCTGCATGGAGTGGAACAAACCCAGATCTTTTCCTGCTAAGGTGATAGAAATGCACGGTCTTTTTCGAATACTGTGGAAAGGCAAGTGTGTGTTGTGGTAATTCTACCCGGCTGTTACAGAGCGGGCCAGGAACACATCTGTGGGTTCTGGGGTGACGTATACTATAATTCTTTGATTGGGATAGTGGACACACTAGCAAAAATTGGGGTGGGGGAGGAGAATGAACACAGAAGTACAAGACAAAGGCGAATGAGACTTCCCTTACATCTTAGCAACACTTGGATGAAATCAGCTTCAGTGCAGTCCACTCTGCTTTGATGAGGCTTTGGTTCAGCTCCCAGTCTCGATTGCGTGACGCAGTCTCCTGTGAGAATACTCTCAGAAGGTGTCTGCTTAAACAACAAACCTATTTTTAGTGGTGGAGCTGCTCTTTGAAGCTGTGTTTGCGTGGGACCGATAACCAATCACTATCTTCGGAGGAAGTCCTAACTTTCCTTGTATACCCTCCCTACGTGCGGGACTGCATCTCTGTTTTCATATTCAGTCGTCCATACTGAATATGTTGTCAGGTCTAACACCGACAACAGCTTCACACACGTCATCACTGTAGTCATCAAAAGATTCTCCAATAAGGCCCAGCAGTGTCTCTAGCCAAAAGCGGCCGAGGTCACTTCGTCTCTGCTGCTTGTTCAATGTAATTAGCCATCGTCCTCCCCGTTTGTTTTTCTTATCTTCCCACATAGGCTTAATGCCATCCTTAAAAAGTGAGTAGTCACAGCCAGACATTAAATTACTAGACAACTGGATATGGTTGTGTAGAGCCCAAAAGTCTTCAACATTATCAAAACTTAGAGATCAATCGAAGGTTTGCTTGCCAAGTTTTGCTTTTATCATTTTTAAAAAACCAGTGTGCCCACCTGTTCTGTAGAGGGTGTTTAATATAGTGCTCTGGGCTAGCAACCTCCTGATCAGACTCTGGTTTTTCCTCTTCTGCAGGTGGGGGATTAGTGGTAGGGGTGGTTTCCGGTTCCGCAATCGACACATTCGGTCGATCTGATCCCCCAATAAATTTTGAGTTGGATAATAGCAGGCACTACTACTAAAAGTCTGCATTTGTTGCTTCTCACTGCAGTCCAGGTGTTTTGTGTCTGGCATACATACATGGTGGACAGTCTAAAAAGGAAACAGACCTTAGTGTGTGTTCATGGGTATTTCACACTGCATGTCAAACTTACTAGGTTTAGCATGCATCTATGTGCGTATTAGTAAAGGGGCCCCTCACAATGATAAAGATGTTACTTCTTGACTGTTAAGTGGAAGTAGGACCTAAACAAATGGGTAATGCTAATTCTCATGATTCTAAATAGTTTTTCCTTTCATCGACTTCTCGTGGTATCGTTACTTTCGTAGGTTCCAAGTGTGCTAATCAGACTCGCACCATCCACAGATTACATTTGCATCCACCCATAATTTTTAAGTTCTGATTTTTATTTCAATTAATATGTGTTAATTGCTGCAATGAACAACTTCTCTGTATCAGCAATTTAATGTGGGGAAGTTAATTTTCACTCATTTCTCAGGCTGGAGAGATATGGAAAGCTTTCCTTTCTGAGGTCATTTGGGATACCAGACTACCTTCAGCTCTTTTAGTGACCTATTGCCCAGGTTGACCAGTACTAGATGAGAAGAGTAGTGGAAAAATGTATAGCATTGCTTAAATACAGAGCTCACGTGTTAACATGTAATGCTACTAGCCAGGAAATGTTACAGGAATCTGCTATTGTAAAAATATGCTAGACATTTAGTTTTTGATTAAAATATGGTTATGGACAAGAAGAAAAAGGCTTTTGGTTATACCTAAAAGTCCTCATTTATCATTGAAAAAATGTATCTTGGGAAACTATTGAATCCTGGGCAACACAGGAAATTTGGTCACTCTGACATTGTCTATTATTGACATCACAATATAGAGTGCTTGCTTTGTGAATATATGTTCACTATCTTATTAGGGAAACAAGTCTGGGAACACTAAGCCAAAATATTATACATTCAGAACAATTCAAACTTAAAAGCATAGAACCCAATGCTATAAAATTTGACAATAATAAATGGCCAAGAGTGAGACATGGCAATTATAGAATATTACTAAGAATAAAATGTTGTAAAGTAAGTAGAATATTCCATTTGTAGTTTTAGAACTCGAGGTAGAGAAATATTAAATGTCATGCCCAAGTTTACATTGTGATAGAAAGTAGGCAAGATCTTTGTAAAGGCATGGATCCTAGGCAGTTGCCCTCACATCATTGATCTCGTATGATGGGTTTATGTTTACAGGAGGTTTACATGTAAGCATATTTGCAAACAAATGTCTTCATGTAATAATGTAAAGACAGCAATGTAGTGTCAGAGTATGTAGAAGAAATTGTCTTCAAAGAAAAATATAGCAGATTTGGCAAAACATTGTGCTTTTAAAAATGACTTATTTTTTCATAATGTTGGCTGGAATGAGTCCAATTACTTTGCTAGTTGGACAGTCTTCACACTGTGCTGTGATCTAAATGAGATGAATACTGAATGTTTGTTGGAAATCTAAGGGTAAGGGAGACACTCTCCTCACACTTTGCTAAGTTTATTTCATTGCTTCACTTGGATAATAAAAACCATGAACAGGAAAGTGTAGGTAGTATTTTAGGAAACACGTTGAAATAAATCAAGGGGAAAAAAAGAGTGTCATAAGGGTGTAAACATTGTAAATTGTCTCTGACATTAGGGATTAACCTGGAGTTTCCTCCTTACCATAACTCAGCATATTCTATATTCATAACATTTTAAGTATCTTCTTCGATGTTAAAGTTCTCAATGTAAGTACTTACATCTTAGTTAGTAGATTATCTTTTCCTTTTTTAAAAAAGTTCTTGAGTTTATAATAAAATCTAGCCTTTCCTCTTTCTGAAACCTCCCATATTCTCTTCACTTTTCTCTTTAACTTTCAGGGCATTTCATTTTAACCTTGTGCATAGTTTTTATTCATTTAACTTTGTGCATATATGTATATACATGTGAATTCCTAAATATAACTTGTTCAATCTGTATAATATGTATGTTTCTAGGAGTGACCACTTGATTATTGGATAACCGGTTGATGAGCTCATCCCAGAAGAAGGCTATCCTAATTTGAACATCCTTTAGTTGTCAGTAGTCATTGTGTAGATCTCTTGTGCTTTTCGCCATCCACTTTGGAATGTCTACTGGTGTTGTCTTTGCTTGAGAGGAGCATAACACATTTGGAGCAACATGGATCCTCATACGAGGACTGATGCAGTTTCACAAGGAACGTTTTTATAACGCTGCTAACTTTCATGCCATTAAAGTACTGAAGAGGAGAGGAGAAAGGACACAAGAAAATGTCCTTAGGACCAAAAGCTTATTAATATCGCAGGACAACATAAAGGCTGGTTGGCCTGGGACCTAGGAAAAGTATCATGATACTGTCATCACCTTAATAGTTTTCACATTATTTCAAACTCCCCATATGTTTTCCAAGATTCCTTATACGTAAATGTTCTGAATAGCACTGTCTTTATCACACACATTAGTTCTGATTCTTTACTGAGTGTTCTTGGCATGAGCACTGGCACATGTATGCTACTGCATTTTGTTGTTTAAGATTTATTTATTTATTTAATGTGTGTGAGTACACTGTCGCTCTCTTCAGACACACCCGAAGAGGGCACTGGATTTATTATACAGATGGTTGTAAGAAAGCCACCATGTGGTTGCTGGGAACTCAGGCCTCTGGAAGAACAGTCAGTTTTCTTAACCTCTGAGGCATCTCTCCAGCCCAATGCCACTACTTTCACATTGGGTTATATTCTTCACATTTGCCTTTCCCTGAAGCAAGGTCTCTATGTCACCACTTCATATGTGAGGAAACTTCTAAATTACATTCTAAATCTTGATACACATCGCTGAAGTTGTTGTATTATATGTGTGCATGTATGCATATATATGTGAGTGTGTGTGTATATATACATATATAGACATGTAAAATTCATGAGCATGTGCACTTGTGTGCAGAGGCCAGAGGCTGCTGTCATGTTCCCAATAATTCATGGTTGTCTCATTTTAGTCATTAGTAGTGGTGACCTGAATTTCTGTCCTCATACTTACCAGTTGATCTGTCTTGTTGGACAAGCCCTTAATATTGTCATACTTAGAACATAGAAAAAGTCTCAAACCTCTTCATCGTTACATTATATAAATTCTTATAATGCATAAACCCGTTCAAAACCTAAAGTCCTTCAATAAAATATGTGCCTGTATATTACCTAAAATTCATATATGAATCTCTTCCATAAAATTAACATTTTAACCTCTAAAATTAAAAAGTCCCTGGTTGGTGGCTCAGTGTCTGAGAGATATCAGGGGTCCAGGTTAATTGAAACTGCTGGTCCTCCTACAGGGTCACCCTCCTCCTCTGCTTCTTCTCTTTCCCCTAATTCAACCAGAGGGGTCAGCAGCTTCTGTCCATTGATTGGGTATAAATATCTGCATTTGACTCTTTCAGCTGCTTGTTGGGTCTTGGGGGCAGGAAGTGGGGACATCATCTTGGAGACCCGGGGGGTAAGGGGTAGGATGGGACAGGGTATGGGATATGGAACAGTCAGAGGGTGGACCCGGAGGGGGATAAAGTCTGGAATGTTAAAAAAAATAATGAATAAAAATAAAAATAAACTGTCCCCTGAGTTGATTGTATTTTTCCCCCAGAATAATTCCTGGTCTAAGCAAAATGAATTTATTCACTGAAGACAGTTTTGGCCTTAGAACTATGACAGGAAAGAGAATTACCGAACCACTAGATACTAATCTGGATCCAGTTGAGAGCGTAAGAAAAGGATGTACCAGAGCTTTTACCTGGGTTTTGTTCCTGCTGCGTGATCTTTGTTGTTTTCTTCCGTATGATCCTGCTTCAGCTAGGATCTCCTGTCAATCAGCTTTCCTTATGACCTGAGTAGGACTGGGTTCCGGGCTATTATGTCTTCTAACTTATGGAGCAGGCTTTTTATTTGTGATGTCTCGGGCAGTTTTTCTTCTTTCTCTTTCCCAGAAACCCTGCTCCAGAGATTGCAGCAGTTGTTTTCCTGTGCCTGCCCCGTCACTCCTCCCCGTCGCTCACTACCACTCGTACAGATTGGATTCCTAATCTCTTGAGTCGAGGAGAAAAAAATTGTCAACCTCCCTTTCCTTCCTTTTGTCAGAAATTTTAAAGATCAGAACCACCATTCTTTTCAAACCAAGAATATGAAGTATGTATTGCTAGGGAAAACAACATTTTACAGTTTAAAACATCAAGGTGCAGCCTAGATTGACACTCCATCACAGATTAAGTGACTGTTCTAACAGAATGCACATATTACATCCCGTCTTTTCTATTTACCTTATTTAATTATTTTCCACCTAAAATTAGTGTTTTAAAAGTAGAAGATTAAGGTAGGAATAGTACAATTCTTTGTCTCATTCATTCATTTTCCGACTTAAGAATGTTTTCACTATCCTTAGCAGATTATTATACACAAAAGTAAGAGTGCAGAACTGACTACGCCAGTCACATTACACACAAGCAATGTTTTCAGGTACTCTCACGGAAACAATAAGCACTGGCGGACCATATTTTGTGAATAGTATGAAGGCAGAAAGAATATATTCACTTTTACAAGTTTCATTATTCTTAAGTATTAAGGAGTTTGATATAAAGAATTTGACTTCTCTTATCAAAAATGTAAAGACAATTTTTGTTGTAGAAGGCACAGGTATCGCATTTTTTTTGTACATATGAAGAGGCAAATCTACACAGTAATGATAACCCCTTTTAATATTTCACACCTGAACCTATATAGTAGCATCCACTGTGTCTCTTTCTGTTCTCATATGGTTCTTCATATGACTCTTTCCTAAACAATACATGATGAAGAGAAACAGAATTTAAATTCAGTTGGTTGATTTATGTAAATATTAGTTATAGAAGGTAGTATTCAAATTCCCAATGCTTGGCTTAGATTCATCTCTTTGACCTTTTTCTTTTATCATATGCTCAAGAATCTAGATAAATATAGAAATATCTGATTGTGTATTAAATGATGACAGATTAGGAGCCAATACCCATGTGTTGTATGCTCTGGTCACAATTAGATTATTTTACTCATATTTATATAAAACTATACAGACAGAACCATAAATTTATTCTGAGATGCTGATTATATTTGGATTTGTTGTCAAACACAAGAATAAATATTGTGTTAATGAAGTTTGATTCTTCTCTTTACACACACACACACACACACACACACACACATACACACATTATTCTTAGAAATTAATTCATTTAGCTATCATTTTAAATGAATTAAATCCCTGAATTAGAACATCTGTGTTTGAAGGTACTAATGAATAAGTATTAAGGTAAATATTTAGTTAATTGATGAAGAAAGCATTGATCACTACATAATGCATCATAGGCTTATTAAATCATCTATATGCTGTAAGGTATATGGTCCTCAGTTCCCAGAAGCTATGGAAACCAGAGATCATATCAATGTATCATTACAATTTAGGCCAAACTTTCATTTTCCTGTTTAATTCCTCATTATATAATAAGCCTTGTTAACTAACATTAAAATGTAAAACAGTAGTATGTCATCCTCCAGTTTTTAAAAAAAGGTTAATGAAAGCTAACTGTTTGCCTGAGTATAAATGGAAGTAATTACACCATTAATAATCCTTCCTCACTCATCCTCTTCAAAGTCCAGAGGCGCAGTGACCTGTAAAACCACGAAGTAATTTGTGTCCGATTGAAATAAAGTTCTTTCACTTTCCACTTGAGTTACTTAAAATTATGTTAGTTTATGCTATTTGTTATCTTACTTCCAACTCTGTTCCTCAGGCTCCTGGGAGGTTCTCGGAGACCATCTGGAAGAAGTTGTTTAAAAAAAATGTTTCATTTGGAGCTTAGATATTGGGAATCGAGAGTTCATCTTGATAGATTTTCCTTTGATGAGTATGAAGTGTCCTTCCTTATCTTTTTTTTTTTTGGTAACTTTTGGTTGAAAATCAAATTGAACTTTATCAATATTTGAATGGTTACTCCAGCTTGTTTCTTGGAACTAGATGCTTGGAATTTTTTTTTCCAGCCTTGTACTCTGAGGTAGTGTCTGTTTTCGTCACTGAGGTGCATTTCCTGTATGCAGTGAGGTGAGGGAGGATGGTGGGTGAGTGGGTGGGAAAGCACCCTCATAGAAGCAGGGGGGAATTGGGTAGGGGGTTTGTGGGAGGTAAACCAGGAAAGGGGATAGCATTTGAAATGTAAATAAATAAAAAATCCAATATAAATGTTGCCTCAAATTTTAATTTGTCGAATAAAATGGATGTTTATTGATAAACATGAAGAGATAATGGCTAGATGGCAGATTAGAATAGAAGTTGTTGGAATAATCCGATTTGTCATATTAAGATAGCTATATTTTATAAATACAGATATTTCTTAAACTTTAGTCATGGAAAACAACCAAATGACTTCTAGTTCTAGAAAAATAGGGTTTATTTGATTGCACTAAACTCTTAAATAAACTGAGCATGCACCCTTCTCAACTGGGCTTCATAAAGCTTCACTACACATACTAATTCAACAGCTTCAAGAAGACATTTCTCTGAACTGGACAGGACTCTGCTCCTAACTGTGTTTGTTCTGTGCCAGATGGATGAGCCTCATATCAAATGAATTTCCCAGTTCTAAGCACTTTATATCACATTTTATAAAAACCAAGAGGGATCCTATAAATCCACAATGGCAAGGGTTTTGTACTGTTGACTTAAGCTCTTCTTTTCTGGATGAAAATAGTAGGCTCCATAAAAGTAAAGTGACTTGGCTCAAAGATCTGAGGTTCTCCTGGCCACGGTTCTCACCCTGCTTCAGCTCTCTCCTCAGACAGTACTCAGAGGCTTCTGAAGGACTCTGTGCTCAGGGCAGTGGGTAAGTGAGGACTAAGTCCACAGCAGGGTACAACCTCCAGTCTCAGATCCTTAAGAGTCATATTAACTCAATTGTGAATAGTGTAACTGCTCTCTAGCCAAGTATGTCATAGCACATTAAAATTTCTCATAAATTCCATGCAATAACAATGTAAATACTCTTGACTTCTGTCCATTGCATAAAGGTAATAGCAAATGCTCCTGTACTTAGTGAATCAGTTTTATTTTATAAGCAGTGGCTGAGTTGTGGAATTGGAACATATTGCTTAAATATTAATGCATTTCTACAAATGGATGCAAATAATAGAGCAATCTGCAACCTCATTCAGAGCCATTACAATGAACCTGAAACAAGTAGGTTTTGAAATATTTCATTTACTTTTCTACTCGATAGTTTATCAAATTTTGAAGTTAATCCTCCTGATAGTTTTTTTTATTTTATCCAAATGATGGTAATTTTCTATGTATGTGATACAAACCCCCATGATTCATTATAGTAATTTAAACTGTAAGAGGAATTGAAACCAGGCCTGGGAGAAGCATGCCTTCTGTGCACCCCAAACGGCAATGGAGCAAACACTGTAACTGTTCTCGAAAACATCGTTAATTGAATAAAGAAGTCGCCTGAGGGGAAAGGAGCAGTAAGTTTCTTATTGTAATAGCTATCAACTCTTTTGAAATATCTGCTTTGTATATCAAGTTGAAACCCTGATACAAATAGAACTTTAGTTTCTTCATTAATCTGGGTTCTTGAAAATGGACACATTTTATGATATTTTAAATAAACGTGAATACTGTGTAACAGTTCTTGGAAACAACTCTCTACTTTTTAAAACTCACTTTTATTTTTGCGATTGAAACATAACTACATCCCCCCCCAATCTGTTTATTTACTTTTCCCCACTGTCCTTAAAATCGGTGGCTTCTTGTTTTCACTAATGATTATTGTATGCCTATATGAATTTGCATACATTCCTAAATATGACACTATATACCATATTAATTTACTTATGTGTATCTTTTCTGGCCAGACCTTTTGGCACTGAACAAGTAGTTGGTGTGCTTATCCTTGAGAAGGACCACCTCTCCCGCTCCCAGCTTTCCTCTGTGGACTGTGGCTTTCTGTACAGAAGCTTTGTGGGTAACTTTTTCTGCAGTACTATTTTTCAGCGACATTAATGAGAAACTAAAGCAATTGAATTATCAGGGATTTTTCAGGGTACCATTCTCTTAATGCATTTTTCTTCTACTTGGAATCTTGATATTTAGTCATGGTGCACTTTCATTGTGCTAATATCTGCTCCCCATCTTAAAGAAGTAGGCAGATGAACAGAAATGTCATCGGAATCATTCTCATGTTATAAATATATAACTGTTCTTTAATAACAGCCATTCTATATACATGACTTATGTAATTTAATAGTTCATACTGCAGTATAAATTTAGTTTTGTAAGTGGAAAGGGAGCAAAAGTATTCTAACAATTTATTTTTATTTGAAAAATCAGACTATTAGAATAATAGTGAGAGTCTGTATAAAGAGCTCCACGTAAAATATTTCTACTTAATCCTTAACATAAAATGTTTTTACTTAATCCTTTAATGGAACTTTTGGGACATTATATCCACAGACTAAGCATGATAAATATGCCCATGGTTGTATATTATCAGTAGAGGTGCAGAACATCTGATGATGTTTTATCCAAATCATATTTAACTCTTATACGAATATCAATCACAAAAGTATATCTCTTAATTTTCAGTTTATAAAAGCGTCCTATTTTTAACATGAACATACAGAGTACATTTTCTCCTTTCAGGGTGTATTGCTATTATACAATTAAACTAACACACTATTTTAAAAGAGACCAATCTAGAGAAGCACACTAGAATTTCTAGTTGTGTGTTACTTCGTTGTAAGGAGTTCTTCTTAAAAACTCAATGGGATATTCTCAGTTGTACATTCTCATTTTGACTTTGCAGAGTAGAAATTCCAATATAAGAAGAGTTGTACATTTGTTAAATCTGCACAATTAATAAATTATAAAAGCAGGATTTAATTTGTCAATTAAATTGACTTACTTTGTCAGTATCTTTGTTCTAGTGATCATGTAATAGATTATTATAACCTTCTCTACCAACTACTTCTCTGATTAAGGACACATTCTTAACTCATCAATTTCAATTTTTTTTTTGCAAAGGCATGTAAGACAAAATAATCACTACAGAAAATCTCTTAAAACTGTGTAACAAAATTTTATGTAATTTATGATAAAACTATTGATAACTTCAATAGTAAATGTATATTATACTAAAACCTCTAAGGAGTAAATATCTGGATTCTTTTGGGGACCCCTGTTAATAAATAGAAAATATTTGTTGATATAAAAAATAACAATTCGGTGATATGTAACATTCATCATACTCATGTGACAGCTGGTTGGGAAGAGGTCAGAAATCCATCTACCTGTGAACGGGTTTCAGTTTTCCTAATACCCGAATAAAACCACAAATAATCAGGTAACAAGGTAAAATTATCTTTGTATTACTAATTTCCATTCTGGTTCCATCACATAACTGTCACATGAGGTTTTTTTTTTAAAAAATCCAAAATATTTTCAGAATCAATAGAATGTGCATAGTTTATTGATTGTACATTCAGGTTTATTCATATAATTTATTACTTAGATGCAGCAATTTTAAAATGCTACAGTACCTGGATATAATTTGGCTGATGTCTTAAGCATTACTTAAGGTTTTTAGACCTTAATCTTGGTATTTTATTAAGTCCAGTAGTAAAAATTGTATGGTAGAATTCATTTCCTGTCTTAAAATTATTTAAAAGGTGTTTTGAATAAAATGGTAAATATGTCTTTGTTTTCCTCAGGTTAAAATAAATTCGGCATAAAAACAGTCATTTTATTTGGTCAGAGCAAAATCTTATTCCATTTATTTAGAGTTATTTATACTCAGAGCTGTACTACTCCAAATAAAATTCTAAGTGTAAAACCAGACCTGTTCTTCTATGATATGGTGGGAGGACCTCCGGCAAAAGGTCCGGTCCTTAAAGCTGTTCTCTTAAATGTTATCTACTTGATAAAATTACAGGCCATATTCTCTTAGCTTTATTTTCTTTATTTTGCTAAATTTCAATGACCTAGGAGTATACAATGAGCATTTCATCTTGAAAGAAGCATAGATCAGACGTGGCCAAGGCTTGTAACGCATGATTGCCTACATTTCAAGAATGGACAGGGAGTTCTTTCCCGCTGTATCCGGGAAACGTTATAGCTGTTCACTGAGTACTGTTGCTCTGCTCATCTGTAGACATTTTAGAGCTGTTCTCAGTCTTCCCATCTCACTTTGAAAAATCAAAAGCTTGAAACAAAGTAGTTACAAAGAAACTTCTTTGAAAAGTTTCTGTTTCTCTGGGAGTAAATCTATGCTTGGAAAATGTAAATTCAGACTAATTTTTATAAAAATATTTCAATGAAGCCTTCATTCTTTATCTTTCTTTAGTTTGTTGTCATTGTTTGTTTTTTGTTTTTGTTTTTATTTTTGCACTGAAGAGCTGATAAAGCTGAGGTATGAATGCTAATTCTTTACTTCTCAAAATTGAGTTCTTTTTTTTTTTTCTTTTCTTTTTTTCGGAGCTGGGGACCGAACCCATGGCCTTGCGGTTGCTAGGCAAGCGCTCTACCACTGAGCCAAATCCCCAACCCTCAAAACTGAGTTCTTACTTGCAAAGAGCTAAGGAATTTTAGTAAAATAGAACTCAAGAATTCAGTGACATGGGGCTGGAGAGATGGCTCAGTGGTTAAGAGCACCCGACTGTTCTTCCAGAGGTCATGAGTTCAATTCCTACTAACCACATGGTGGCTCACAACCATCTGTAAAGAGATCCGATGCCCTCTTCACAGTGTACTTATATATAATAAATAAATAAATCTTTAAAAAAAGAATTCAGTGACATAAATGTTTCTTCTATTTGTTGCCTCAAGCAAGGGACAGTATCATTTGTAGCACTTGTGTGTTTTAGATCTATCTATCTATCTATCTATCTAGCTAGCTAGCTAGCTAGCTAGCTAGCTAGCTAGCTAGCTAGCTCTATCTCTCATTCTATCTCTCTGATTCTTTTTCTCTCATCTCTCAGTCTTTACTCACTTTTGTCCTGTGGTCCATGTGTGAGTCTTGCTTATTCTAGTGTATACTCTTTCAAAGGAAAGCAAAAGACTCAGGGTGTCTTCCTCTACCAGGATCCATCTTATTGCCATAAGTCACTTTCTCTCTCTGAAATGAAAATGTGCAGTTGTTTCATTTCAACTGGCTAGCAAGCACTTATGCCTATGTACACCACAAAGACTTAGCTTTAATATTATGCCTGGCTTTTGACACAGATGCCGAGAACTCTGGATTAGGTCCTCATGCTTGCAGAGAGAACTCTTACTTGTCCTCTGAGCCATTTTACTATTCCTTGTATTTAATATATTAAGCTTCTAGACACATGCCCCCACTGTGTGTCTCAGTCTTAATATAATTGCTTCTCCTGTCTCGGCTTTTAGAACACATATGCTACTCATGCCTACCTCCTGTCTTTATCACTCAATCTCTCATACATTAAGTTCTTTCCTAGTCACTTATATTGTAAGTTAGAACAGTTCTTTTCTCATGAGAAATTATCATTTCTTTGTTCTCTTTTTGTCATCAGTCTTTCCTGTCCCAGGAGCTAAATTGTGGAAATATTTTTAGAATCTGCTAGAAAAAGTGGCAAGCTATATAAACCAGAATACTTATCTGTGGATAACTTGTGTCTGAGAATGATTATTCATCCTTAGCATTGTTAATGATAAAGACTTCATTTTCTATTGTTAATATGAATCATACTTAATTATGAATGTTACTGTAAATAGTATGTTCTCTCAATAAGTTTACTTATTTGAGCAAATAAAACAGCTTGAATATGACTTTCTGTGCCCTCCTTTGCTTTGTCATTGTATTCATTTCTATGAGCTGTGTATATATTTATTTATTTTCTTCCATTCTCAAGAAAAGAACTCCATTTTTACCTGATATACATCCTTCTCAACCCATGTCTATAGACTTGGCTCATGGAATCTGCTATATTATTATTGAAATTACTTTTTCTGAAACTCTTTCTATTATTTCCTAATAAATGTTGAACCTAAATATATCTACTTGTCTGTTAATCCTGTAAGGCAGATATTAAAAAAGATAATATGCCAAAATAGTTTAATTTGAGTGTTCTTTCTTCAAGGGTTTATTTAGAGATGTGTAGACATGATATAAAGAGATGTAAGTACGGCTACATTATACATTATCCTGGTATATGGTGAAGGTGCTTGGTGATGGATTAAGAAATAGTGTCACATAGAAAAAGTGTTGGCCAGTGATTGATGTAAACGTGGTGGGTAGATGCAGCTAGTGTCCTACTCACAGATGTAGGATACAGAACGTAGCAAGATAATTTAAAAGATATGTGTTCCCAGTTCATCTGAGCAGCTTGTTCTTGAATGATAGGTTGTATCCCAAGGAGCTGTTAGAGTATCAATAAACATTCTGCAAAACCTCATTGTCTTTGTCTTCTTAAGCTGTGGGACATGATTCATATTTACTAATCCAAATGCTTATTTTCTACCTTGCCATCTGGTAGCATAGCTTTTCTATGTTCTTATGAAATCTCTAGATGGCCAACATAAGAATATTTCTTTAGTGTCAGCTTACACTAGTCTCTGTGGAAGCGGTGTAGCCTGCTTTGTATACGCTGACTCTATGATTTCTTTGTACATATTTGGATGCATACTCATTGTGTAATTAACATTCATTTACATGACATTTGTCTTTCTACTACTTTTGATATTTCTAATGAAAAAGATCTATGTCATCTACATGTCAAAGTTTGTTGAGACTCATGTTTGCAGTATGAATGAATAGGTGGCTTTGCTTGGCTATGTTTGAAGTCTACATATATATTTTTTTCTAGAAGATTCAATACTCTAAATTTCTGTTTAATATTTCTAGTTACTTAAATTGGGAAAGTTGACCAGGAAATAATGCCACAAATACCACATAGGCTTGACAGACAGTTGAAGGGAATGCGTGGGCAGAGGACCTTGTAGCTGTTATAAAGAAGAAATCTTTCTCTGTTCCATCATCTCAGTAACATACTGGGAAAGAACATACAGGGAATATTATGCAGAGGCATTTAGAATCAAAGAAGAAAAGAATGCTCCTCACATAGCATAAACAAACCTTATGGGCTTTATTTCAAAACAGAAATACAAAAGTTATGTCCTGAATTCTAACTGTTTTGAATTTTAACATTCTCAGTTCATCCTCTGTTTTTTGCTTCGATATTATGTCCTTAATTTATACATTGTGATGGAATATTTGCAAGTTCCTCCTTTTAGCAACGTAAACTAGAGTTTGAGAACAGTGCTGGAGTAGCTTCTGTAAAACTGTTGATGACCATGCTTCAACTGACGGGACAGTGTTTTCTGTATATTTCCATTTCTTATTTCCTCCACAACATCCTGACCTGACACAATTTGTCACTTAAGGGGGTCTATTAAATCTTCTATTGTGGTAACAATAGATCTTCCCTTCTGCCAATTTAACTCAAGATACTCCATCACCTTTATATTAATAATTTTGAGAACATAGCAGCTCTTTATTTGATTTTATTTTTTAACTCATAAACCTTACCCTGGTTTTTGTTTCTCTTATTCTTGGATATATTAGTATATGTTCTTACAATAAATATATTTTCATTGCTATTGAAATTCTGTATAAAAGTTTAGAAAGATAAGGAAACTTCTACTCCATTTAATTGCCACTGCATAACTTTTGATTTTTGTTTTACTCACGCCAAACAAAAACCTATGTTTATTTTTCATGCCCTATTTATTTTATATGATTAAATCATGTTTTTAATGTGAATGTAGCTTGTCATAAAGTCTATATATTCTGCCCATAACAATAATAAAATGGTGGTTTTATTCCCTAATCACACATTTCTTTTCACATTTCATCATTGGAATTTCCCTCTCCAAGAGCTCACAGAATGGAGTTTATTTTTAGGGAGTCCTTTATGTTTACACAATTTCCTTTCAAACTCTTAGAGACACCTGTAGCTAAACATCATTGTGGAGAATTCTGGCAATAATGATAGAGCTGTTAGGTAATAGAAATAGAATTGAGAGGAAGGAATATTCTATGCAGAGTATGATAAACGCTTAACATTGAATTTCTATGGTATTCCTTTTATACCAACCAAATTATCTATATTTTATGATGTGGTTGTAATGAGTGGTATAGCAGACCAGGCTATATGAGACAAGTCACTTAGGATGTATAAAAGTAACTTTTATTTGCCTTATCTAATTACTGTCTCAGTGCTTACTGCCTCTGGCTACTCACCATGTCCTGGAAGCTTTTAACCTCCATGTTATGTTTTCAGCCTCTGAGACTTATGGTCAATATGTTCATGCTTTCTAGTTCTTTCTGAAATCTGGCTCGCTGGTTCAACACTGTTCTAGTTCAAAGTAGTCTCCAAGCTGACTGACACACTCTCAGTTCTCTGTTTCACACTGAATTGCGCTGCTTGTCCTTAAGCCTCTCTGGCCATTCGCTCTAATCTTCTGACTCCTGCTTTTCATCTGGAATGAACTGCCCCAGCTGCACGCACTGAATGGAGCCGAACTGAGCTCCTCTACACTGCCTCCTATGCTAACGGAATGAGCAGACCAAGAACCTAGGCTGCTCACATTTTCTCTCTTCGTGCACTGCTCTTAAATCATCTCCCTATGCTCTCTGTTCCCATGAGACATGGGCTTATCCTATTTCTGACTCATTCTGTAAAATCTACCTTTGATTCATCACTTTGTCTGCCCTTCAATTGTACAGCACTGTCAAACATGGCTGCTTACTTCTCCAAATAAAGCGTACTTACACTGTTTGGTATTAGAGGTGCATGCCAAAGATCTGTCTACATTCTAGCCAGAAAGGCCATGTTGCTGGAGTAAAATTCTTCTAAAAAATGTACCTGTGTGGTAGGGGACAAGAGAGTAAGAAAGTATGAAACAAATAGCAATTTGAGATCTTACGGAACATTTTTGAAGACAGTTATACTTTTTTCAATGTATTGTTTGCTCTAGGGTCAAATAGAACATAAGAACAGTGTGTCTGGATCAAATAGGAGCTGTGTTATGACCAAGGAGTTGCTATTCCTCCATAACTTATATACAGAGGACCGAGGTCTGACCCATACAAGGTCCCTGATTTCTGTAAGCTTCCATGAGTCCTAGTCAGTTAATTCTGTGGCCTTGTTCTCATGGTATGCCCACAATCCCTCTGGTTCCTCCAATCCTTCTTTCCCTCCTTTTCAGGATTTTCTGAACTCTGTGTAATGTTTGGCTATGGTACTCTCCTGTCCATTGTTGGATGAAGTCTCTCTGGTCTTTCTGATGATGCTAGGCTCTGAACCTAGCATATTCTTCAGACAGGACAAACTTTAGGATGAAAGTTTTTGTGGCTGTGTTGGTTCCCAATTCTTCCACTGAGGCCTTGACCGGTTGTAGAAGATGGCAGTTCACGTGCCACATCCCCATTAGTCGGAGTCTTTTATAGGCTCAGTCTCACAGGTGTCATGGAGTTTCTATTGCACTAGGTGTCCATCTGGCTCTGTATTTTCCTGAGAAGAGGCAGAGGGGGTTGAATCTAGGTTGAAGACTGGGGAGAGAGGAAAGAGGAGAACTTCATCCAGGATGTAATTTATGAGAGAATAAAATAAATACATAACAAAATCAACAACAAATTACTACTTAGATTCAATATTTTAAAAAAGATATTTTAATAAAACTTACCTTTTTTTTAAACAGTATACAATAGTTTATTCAGGGCATGGGGAAGGAGTTGAGAATGTGGTAAAGACAGAGAAAGTCGGGGTGGGGGAAGGAGAGGAGGAGAGGCCAGCCATGAGCACGTGGAGAGAGAGAAAGAGAGGAGAGGTGAGTTGGGGAGAAAGAGGGGAAGGGGTAAGAGCAAGAGGAGCAATAGCTCAAGAAATAGTTTTAATGAAACTTATTTTGGATTCTCTTTGATCCTTTTATCCAGGAGGCCTTGCTGCTTCTATCTGTGTTCCTTTGTATATACTGCCATTTCTCTAATGTATCTAGTCATTATACATTAAATAAATTATATTTATATAATCTTTTCAAGCAGTTTTCTTCAACCATTCATTACCTAAAATAAATGTATGCTCCTTTAAGCAATCTAAAAATTATAGAATGACTAATAAACTACTATTCATACATTTTACTACATGCAAGGTGGCAAGAGTACTAGGCACTCTACCTGGTAGACATGATCTATCTCCTTACCCTAGTGGTGGAGTTATTCCTAGTTTAGAAATCATACAGAAGAAACTACAAGAACTACACTTAACATGGCAAGGTAAGAATGCTCTATGGGTACCATGTTGTTCTTTTGTAATCCTTAGTTGATTTGTTGTGTAATCTATTTCTTGGTGTCTCTCCTTCTGCAATACAGAAACACTATGAATAGCTCCATGATAAGACAGATATTTTCTGAAAAAACAAGAAATTGGAAAAAGATGGCACTAGAATTTAAAGTAGAGGCCTAGTGAACAAAATCATGGTTCAGAAAAGTGTTTGGGAATAAAAAAAGATAATTTATAATAATTATTATAAGCATTTGGTTTACATGTGACGGGGAAAAACATGATTTTGGCTTGTCACAGCTACCAAAGAGTATGCAGGCTCTAACAAAGGCTTCTACCAAATGGTAATATCCAGATTGCCATTTAAAAGGACACAGTTAATTTTATTTATGACATCAACTTAAGAGTGTTTGAAATTTAGGGAAAATAACTTGAGGATAACTCTTTTTTTTTTCACTGTAGAACTGATTAAGGTGTTTCTAGTAAAAACCCAGTGTGGGACCTGCATTGAGGCTTGATTCTGTTTTATTGTCAATGAAAAGCTGGCTGGAGACAAGAGTGCAGTGTACTCTATGAATGGCTTCTGTTCGCGAGCCTCGTATGTTCCCGGGCCTGGTCTTCTGATTCACATTTTCCACTTCAGAGAGTGGGCACGTAGATTTGCCAGATGAATGCAAGTGTTCCGCAGCCGTGAGGATGCTAAGTACTTCTGTGTGCACTTGCCCCAAGTTCACTCTGAAAGCACATGCCCTAGGCCTAGATTAGAGAGCCCCAGCTATACGTTACCGCTGCTTTTCTATTTCTGTTCATAGTTGCTTTGTACAGAAATGTTTCTTTCGTTCCTATTCAAGTGCTGCAGGAGGTGCAAGGTTCCTTTGTCAGCCTTTCAAATGATCTCTATAGTGGCCTAGAGGGCGGGAGTCTCCTTCTATGTCTCTCTTAGAGAACATCATCTGGTCAGACTGTGTGGTGGCCCTTTTTCCCTTACTGAGAAGGCTTTTTGAAGAAAAAAAAATCTTTTCCTTTTATCATATTGCATCATATCTGCCTTAGGACAGAGCCTTGCCTGTGAACTTTAGAGCTTCACATTTAAAACACAAGTCTCCCACAGTCTTAGCATACACAGGAGTGATCCCGTTGTGTTCTAAGTCTCCCACAGTCTTAGCATACACAGGAGTGATCCCGTTGTGCTCTCTCATCTCTCTCTTTTTCTGTTCATCTCTTCCTTCTTTGTTTGCAATTCTCTTTAATAGGTCAATGTTTCTCAACCTACATTTGCTCATGATACTTAATTTTAAAGACACTGGGTTATTATTCACTGATGACTGCACAAGTTGAAGACATGCTGTCTTTGATTAGCTGTGAAGATGAGACAGATAACGTTCCTTGAGCAATCTGATTTTAAAACCAAAATACCCCCAAAACATGAATGGCCACAAAGTCAAAAGTGCTGACATTAGTAAATCTTAGTCAGATCTTTACATTCAGAGCTTTTGTAGCAGTTCCACAAGGTCATATATTATGAAAGTATGAAAATTCAACTGAATTGAAGTTCACTAGGAGTAAGTCTGAATGAAAAGGAGCCAAAAGAAGACAATGGCTGAGCAGAATTTTCAGTTTGTGAAATCTGTGGCAAATTTTTCTTCCTGCTGCTTCTTCATATGCAAAATGAAGTGTTCATACATAAGACCAGGGAATTCAGCCTGTGTGCATCCTGATGTGTATCCCTCAACAGAGCATTCAATGCATAGGTAATTTGGCTATGTTAGTGACTTAATATTGTGTTTTTGTGCATTTGAGAATATATTATTAATACAGTTCTTAGAAATTATTGTATGTGCCCCTTATAAACTATGGTCATGTGTGGAATCTAAGAATATGTGTTCCTCTATCAGATCCCACTGGACTGAACTGTTGATAGAAAATGTACTTCAGTGGTGAGCAGAATTGCCTTGGGGTATATATACACTCCTGGACTCAAAGTAATATTGACCTTTATTAAAAAGAGAGTGTGGTTGTTTCACTTAAATATCATAGGTGCTCATTTTAATGGTAATAAGTAATATGACTGCCTGACATACAATAAAGTCTCAGCAAACCTCAAACTTTGAATTCAATAAGATTTATGCACAAAGCAACAATTTTATAAAAGTTCTCTGGAGTTGATTATATACAGAGATTGAAAGAGACATGATGCATCATCAGGAGATTTTCTATACTCATGTGGAAATTTAATAACATTTCTTTACAAACATATAGTGAAGAAGCAAATGGGGATATTTGCAGCAAAGTTGTTTTTGGAGCATTCTTTCTAAAATACTCCATTATTTTGTATATTTAATACTGTTTCTATTTTCCACAAAAGAAATAAGTATATACAGGCATAGAGAGGGAAAACTAAAAACCAGTTTCAAATAAAAGAAATATTTGAATAATTTCAGGAACCATTTTTAACAGTAAAGAAACCATATACTGACAAGTAATAAAATATATTTCTATGGCTTTCAATAAAATAGTCAGCCCACGAAGATGCTTTACTTTTTATTTTTATTTTTAATTTTATTTATTTATTTATTTTTACACTCCAGATTTTATTCCATTCCTCCTGATAGTTCCACATCCCATACCTCCTCCCCACCCCATCCACCCCACCATACTTCTAAACTTCCTAGGGCCTCCAATCTCCTGAGTGTTAGGTGCATCTTCTCTGACTGAACCCAGACCAAGGAGTCCTCTGCTGTCTATGTGTTGGGGGCCTCATCTCAGCTGGTGTATACTGCCTGGTTGGTGATCCAGTTTCTGGGAGATCTCAGGCATCCAGGTTAATTGAGACTGCTGGTTCTCCTACAGGGTTGCCCTCCTCCTCAGCTTCCTTCAGCTTTTCCCTAACTCAACCAGAGGGGTCAGCGGCTTCTGTTCATTGATTGGGTGTACATATCTGTATCTGACTCAGCTGCTTGTTGGGTCTTTTGGAGGGCAGTCATGATAGGTCCCTTTTTGTGAATGTCCCATAACTTAAGTAAAGGTGTTAGATCTTAGGGCCTCCCCGTGAGCTGGATCCCACTTTGGACCTGTCCCTGAACCTTCTTTTTCTCAGTTTCTTCTCCTTTTCTATCTCTGCATTTCTTTCGGACAGGAAGAATTATGGGTCAGAGCTTTGACTGTAGAATAGCAACCCCATTCCTCACTTGATGCCCTGTCTTTCTGCTGGAGGTAGGCTCAATAAGTTCCCTCTCCCCACTGTAGGGCCTTTCATCTAGGGTACCGCCTTTGAGTCCTGAGTGTCTCTCACTTCCCAGGTCTCTGGTGCATTCTAGAGGGTCTTCCCATCCTCTTTTCCCCCTGAGGTCACCTGTTTCCATCCTTTCTGCTGTCCTTCATGGTTTGAGTCCTTTTCCTCCACCCAATAACAGATTATGTTTCCCTCTACCCCCACCCCCAACTACTTTCCTTCCTTGTCCCTCCCTCTCTCCTTCTTAAAAGCTTAACTTTTATAAGAAGCTTGCTTCACAACAAATCACCAGAGTTCAATGATTAGAAATCATTTATAGTTGAAATGACAGATGTTAATGGATATTTTTCTGTTGGCCAGATGGTTGGCATGGCATGAACAAGCCTGAGCATGTACATATCACATACATTAATAATAATAGAAGCAATAATTATAATGTAATGATGTACTGTTAGTGGAAATAGATTATTAATGAAGGAAGTATCTAAGTACATTTGCTCTATCTAATGATTGACCTGTCTACTATCATGTTGGTGCTTTTACAAGATAATTCATGTATTCTATACATTTTATATCAACAGTATATTTAAGGCAAACATATATTTACCAGTACTTTGTTGATCTATCACTAACAACTTTTTGTTTCTGCCTTCCTGTTTTCCCCCCTCTTGATCTTAACTTTCTCAGTTTAGTCATATCAGCATTATCTTTATTGAAAGAGACTGTCAAAGGCAAATTGCAAAGGATGAGGCCATTATGAATGTCTGATCCATCTTTCATGATGTCTGCTGAAAGGAACTGCTCCATCCATAAGGTTCAAGTGATTCTTTCACCTCCGGCTCTTCTTAAGTGGATAATAATCATGCTCACTCTCTCTCTCTCTCTCTCTCTCTCTCTCTCTCTCTCTCTTGAGAGAGAGAGAGGAAGGAAGGGAAGGAGGGTGGGAGAGAGGAAGGGAGAAAGGGAGGGAGGGAGGTAGAGAAGGAGAAATTAATATTGCCCAGCAATAATATAAAGCAAAACTTAATATCTCCTACAAGTTTAATAAAAATAAAAGGTTCTAGATTGAGAATTAATTTTAAAAGGCTGATCCCAAACTTTGGGACATTATGAATGTTCTGCCATGATTCTGAGTTCTACTGAAACAAACTCTTGATAAACATTCCATGTGTTATCACCTAACATATATATGTGTGCACATCTTAAATACCCAGAATGTATAACAAGCCCTGCAGTGAAGGAACACTTCAGTCAAATACATTGAGACAGATATAGGTCGTCTCTCTTTAGATGGTATGATACTTAACATTTGTTCTTCCCCCTACTTTTCATTACATCTGAGCAATTATTAAATGCATGCAACCTTTTGGACAACAGTTGTTTTGGGGTTGTAGCTGGACAGCACATCAACTATTCCTTCTGCGCATCTATTTTCTTTAAAGTTAGTCCTCTCTGCTTTGCCTTCATTAGCCTGTATGTTTATTTGTTTAAATCAACAAATCTATCCTCATTCTGCCACTGTGTTACCTGAAACTTTCGGAGTAGAGAGATTCATTAATGGACATTATAGTTTGAGAGTGTCATCTATAGACAGAAATTGTTTCCCTCTTCAAATATTCTTTTGAGTAAAGAAAAGCTACCAGGCTAATTGCTGGGAGGAGAAACAAGTTACCACCCACAAACACAGCTCAAGTGTAACCCTCCTGTAATCTGCCCTTGTGGGGAACTAATTATAAGATTTGGAGTAGCTGGCGTTCAGGTTTGCTCTTAGATTATGGTACCTGATGGTAACAGGCAGTATTCAAACACCAAATAATAAGTATGCACGGTTTAGTCCTTACAGAGAAAAATCATCCCACCCCCCATTTTTTTTTACCAGATTCAGCACTTTAATAACTGTTGCGACATAATACCTTTCTATCCAGAAGCAAAAATATACAAATCTGAATCAATGTGCAGGGAGACTTTGCTGCATGAACATTTTATTATACGATATAAAAATAATATTACAAAGGTTTGGCAAGATGTCAAACCCATTGTACAAAATCAGATTTAAATATAGTATCATGTTTTAATCTAGTTTTCCTTTTGTCAAATTGACAGTCATCTTCTGTCATGTAATTAAGTATCAGTTTGGACCCTCAGGCCTCTGAGACAAATTGGTTGTATTTTTATATGTTAAACACCGACTTAATTCAGTTCAATCTTTTAATTCTTCTTCCTTTAATTACTTAGTAGCTAAAACTAATAACTGGTTTTGTTTCTTTAAACTTATTACATAGTCTTGCCAAAGCAAATTGCTATATCTGATTTCATGTGAATGCCAAGTTGCTTAGCAACTTAAATCTGCCTTATATTTCATCTTTTTGCTTTCTCTCAAATCTCAAAATCTTTATCAGGATGTAATTTTAGGTCTATATCTCTATTTCTTCAGATTACTTTTTCATACAATAAAGAATATGTTTTCCTTTGAGTTTGCAATTGTGTGCTTGGGCGTGACAAGTTGTGAGGAGAGAGAGGGAGATAAAGGAGGGAGAAAATTGTCCCAAATAGAAAACAAAGAGAGTGAAGGAATACACTTATCATATCCTATTTTCTATATTGTTGACTTTAAACTCTTACTCTTTTCCCACTGTAAGCGATTTATTTTACTATGCCTAATTTCATCTTCCAGGTATCAGTGCACTAGTTTTGAAACTTGAAGTGTGAGGATTTAGGCATCTATAGTAGTCCCTGCACAATTTCATGCATAATTGACATTCAGGCTCAGAAGACTTTTAAAACTGATCCTATTCAGAGCCTTGTGTGGCTTTATCCCCAGAGAGAAATTATCCCGTTGGGAGGTTTGTCAACTTTGGCAGGACAAAAATGGTGTTACTAGTTTGTACTTTCATGTCCATGGCAGACAGGCAGGGACTTTTCAGCCAGGTCCATAAACTAATTGTTAAAGTGATGGAAGATGTCAGCATTTAAAGGGAAAAACGTCTTAGAATAACTGACAGTTGTCAGTTTGCTTATTTCCTCCTCTTTGCTGCCAAAGGAACAATCCATAAAGGCGAATTTGAAGGAAGAAGATGTGTTTCACATATGGAAAGGAGAGGAGTTTAAAGAATTAGTGTACATCTGTCCTGGATTTAATTACTCTACATTACTCTATCAGTCACTCTTCTTCATCTGGGGCCAAAATAATATTTAGTGATTATTTTATACCCACTCTTACATATGCATACTCAGAACTGTGTGGACTCCAAATCAGGAAAACAAACAGTGACAAGAAGAGGGCTCATACACTAATTTCCTGCTTTCTTTCTGAGTAGAATGCTTCAAGCTGGCTAATATTTTTCCAAACATGAAAGGAATCTTCAAATTTAAACCTTAATATTGGATTATTTGTTTTAACAATACTTCCTTGTTTTGAATGTGTGTGTGTATACGTGTATATAAATACACACACACATATCTAATGTGCTGTGCATATCTAATATACTGAGTCTCAAACTCAATTAAAATAGTTTGTTCAGAAAACAAAGCTAACTTCAGGTCCCTTTTTTAAAAATTTTTATTTTTTGGCTGTTCTTAGATTTTTCCCAAAAAATTGATTCAACTTTTGATGTACTGCAATATATGACTAAGTATCTATTGAGAGGGCTATATTTTTCTGCTTATCTTTCCCATATTAAATTTAAAACTAATAGCCTCTTTCCAGTTATAATTTAGGAAGGATGACATATGAAATATCTTCCTTATATGTTGCACTTTCGTTTTAGGTTCTAACCAGGTGCCTCTTACAGTAGTAACTTAATAAGCTCTCCATTCTCCACTGATCTGAAGAATATGCTTCTGTTTTATGGGATTTCCTGCTGAAACCTGGTCAAGCATCTATTTGCTCCATATAAGTTATTAAACTAAAGAATTTATTCTACCCAAGTCTAAATTTCTGAACATAAAAAATTATTATAGGTTTTTTTCATCAACATGGGTCACATAAAGGCAGCCATGTCATGTAGAAAGCAACTGTAGCACAGGCGGTTACACAACAGATTAGCATCCCTGAAGATTCCTCACCCGCTTACTGGCAGCTTCACCAAGGCTGACCTCATTATGGAGAAGCTACCATGTCCCCTCCTTACTCTTCCTCAATTCACATCCTCCGTGTTCACTGAATGGTATTACATACATGGATCTATATTTGTCTATTTTCTCAAAAACATGTAAGTATAACCATCTGTTACTTGTGTGTATGTTTTCAGGGAGATGAGTTATTGTTACATCAACAGTAGGGTGCTCCTTTTTGGGAAGGACAGTTATCTACACTTAGCAGCTTCAGTGGTTAAATATCTCTGAGGTCACCATTGCCTGTTGCAAAAGCAAGCTTCCCTTCCACAACCAAAGCTGACTGCTGTGGGTATTTTAATGGACATAAAGCATTTGATCAACAAAACAATAACACTGGCCCTCCTATTGTAGCCTATGTCTTCCCAAGAACAGAAATTTACCCTGATTCATAGGACTAGATAGGAGCTCACTCTTAGGGATCATGGTATAGAGCAGTCAGAAAGTTGTTGGTTGTACCTGTAATAACTATAATACTATTTCAGCAAGAAAGCTAGTTGTTTCTGGTATTTTGGAAGCTTATGAAGAAGGGTTGTGAAAAGTGTCCCCCAGCAGCTTGAATAACACATTCTGACTCTACAATACCAAATAGTAGGATCAGCACTGTCAGCTTAGAGTCATCTGGATTTGTCCATGTGCGTGGTCAGTCAATGTGTGTGCTACCTTCTGCACAGGAAAGTAGCAATATTTACATTTATGGCATCGGTCCAACACCAGTGCCAATAGTGTTTATGTACAGAAGTCAGTCTACCCTGATATTTGTGTCTTTATTCATTCAGTCATTTTATGACTCATTAGAATGCTGCTGTCTTTCTAAACACATAAGTGGTGCCTTCTTTAAAGCACTTTGCTTATTATTTTCATTTTTCTTGAAAAATTTTAGAATCTTATATTTTTTGGGTATTGTATGTATTTACATTTCAAATGTTATTTCCTTTCCCCCTCTCACATACCCACTCCCCCTGCTTCTATGAGGATGCTCTTCCTCCCACCAACTCTCTCCCACTTCAACACCCTAGCGTTCCCCTACGCTGGCGAAAAGAGCTTTCACAGGACCAAGGGCTTCTTATGTTGATGCCAGACAATGCCATCCTCTGCTACATATGCAACAGAAGCAATGGGTCCTTCCATGTGTACTCTTTGGTTTGTAGTTTAGTTCCTGGGAGCTCTGGGGTTCCTGGTTGGTTGATATTGTTGTTCTTCCTATGAGGTTGCAAAAATCCTTCAGCTCCTTCCACCATTGGGATCCTCTTGTTCTATTCAATGGTTAGCTGTAACCATTCTCATCTGTATCAGTAGGGCTCTGGCAGAGCCTCTCAAGACACACTCATATCTGGCTCCTGTCAGCAAGCACTTCTTGGCATCATAGTGACTGGCTTTGTTGGCTGCCTATGGGATGGATCCCCAGGTGGGTCAATCTCTGGATGGCCTTTTGTTCAATCCCTGTTCCACTCTTTGTCCCTGTATTTCCTCCTGTATTTTGTTCTCCCTTCTAAGAAGGATTGAAGCATCCACATTTTGGTCATCCTTCTTCTTGGACTTCATATTATCTGTGAATTTTTTCTTCAGGATTCCAAGCTTTTGGGCTAATGTCCATTTATCAGTGAATCATACCATGTGTATACTTTTGTGACTTGATTACCTCACTCAGGATGATATTTTCTAGTTCCATGCATTTGCCTAAGAATTTCATGTAGTCATTGTTTTTAATAGCTGAATAGTACTCCATTATGTAAATGTACCACATATCCTATATCCATTCTTCTGTTGAAGGACATCTGGATTCTTTCCAGTTACTGGCTGCTATGAACATCGTGGAGCATGTGTCCTTGTTATATGTTGGAGCATCTTTTGGGTATATGCCCAGGAGAGGTATAGCTGGGTCCTCAGTTAGCACTATGTCTAATTTTCTGAGGAACCTCCAGACTGATTTCCAGAATGGTTGTACCAGCTTGCAATCTTACTAACAATGGAGGAGTCTTCCTCTTTCTCCACATCCTTGCCAGCATATGCTGTCACCTGAGTTTTTGATCATAGCTATTCTGACTGGTGTGAGGTGGAATCTCAGGGTTGTTTTGATTTGCATTTCCCTCATGACTAAAGATGTTGAACATTACTTTAGGTACTTCTCAGCCATTCGATATTCCTCAGCTGAGAATTCTTTGTCTAGCTTTGTGTGCGATTTTTTAATAGGGTTATTAGATTCTCTGGAGTCTAACTTCTTGAGCTCTTTGTATATATTAGATTTTAGCCCTCTCTTAGATGCAAGATTGGTAAAGATCTTTCCCCAATCTGTTGGTTGCCGTTTTGTCCTAATGACAGTGTCCTTTGCCTTACAGAAGCTTTGCAATTTTATGAGGTTCCTTTTGTTGATTCTTGATCTCAGAGCATAAACTGTTGGCATTCTGTTCAGGAAATTTCCCCAGTTCCCCTGTGTTTGATGCTCTTCTCCCACGTTCTCTTATATTAGTTTTAGTGTGTCTGGTTTAACAATCGACTCTCCAGGTAATAAAGCTTTTTAGGGAGGGTGGATAAAATGTCCTAAAATTCACACCTTCTGCTCAAATCAAATGCTCTTTACTGATGTATTTGTAGTAAAAGGGAAACATTAGAGAGGATCAATATGGCCTTAAAGATTTCATCAACTTTATTGTTTCATCAAAAATAAGTGTCATGTATAGTGAAAAGGAAGAGGTGCTACTCCAGTCATCTCACTATGATTCACATTTCTTCTCCATGACCTATCTCATTTCCTCCTTATCAGGAAATCATGTTCTTTATACCATCCCAAAGGGTTCAGCTCATGGTCAAGGGAAAATCTTCTCATACCCTCCATTTCTGACATGCTTTGGTTGATAACAGTTCCCATTGTCTTTCCCTCCTGTACATCTTGTTACTATAAGGCTTCCATGCTGGGCAAACAGCCTCCTATCTGAACTTCAAGAAAGTATATGTTCTTGAAGGGGTCACATGTACAAAACATACATGTGGAGGATTAATTTCCCCACGTGATTTTAATCCTTTTGCTGCATCCCTCTTTTTTCTGTTCATTTATGTCTGTTTTTCAGGTTTTAAGTCTTCTGGAGACACTCCAGCATACCATTTTGGCTTCGTTTTAATCCTAAGAGATGGAATCTTGGACCATAAGTTCGGAGTGATCCATGAAGATCTCTTCTCTGAGTTTGTCTCCTATTATCACCTCTTAAATACATTAATTTTGTTTAGTGTGGATTAGTTCCTTCCCAGGGGTAGTTTTGTACCCAACAGTTTGCTGTTCCCAGACTTTCCTGAGGCAACTTCAGTCAACTCCTGGGACTCTTACTCCTGTGAGCACATAGAGAGACCTGATTGCATCCTGTTGGGATAATCTTGTGCACTGTGTAAAGATTGTCTTTGTATTATTTCAAACACTGATTTTTGTTTCAGCAGAGTGCTGAGTATATCTGAACTTTGGTACTGCCATTTTTAGAAAACATCATCTGTCTCAGTGCTTTGTAGACATTCTTCTCCATCACCTAATGGGTTTAATGAAGAGCTGAGTGCCTATAGTAGGGTAGGAGATGAAAAGCACACTATTCAAGCAGAGATAGGAACTCTGGGAAAGAATCAGGTGTGTGTGGTTTGTAGGGCGATTTTACCAGCCAGGCATGGAGGAAGGGACAGGTGCTGGGAGAGTTATGGCCACATGAAACAATGCAGATTAAAATAAATGGGTTAATTAATTTATACAAGCTAGTTGGGAAATAGCCTAAGCTAAGGCCTGAGGTTCCATAAATAAATATAAGTCTCCGTGTCATTATTGGAAGCAGGTCTGGTGATACTATCTACAAATGAGAAGAATATTTTCCTCTTAATACTTTTTTTCACCTCGCATACCTCAGCCTCTAAACCATCCTGAATAGAAAGGAGACACACAGTAGTTCAGAATTTTGACCAGTTCATCTCAAATTCCCACCACCAGTGCATGGGCAGGTTCCAGTTCCTCTCATTATCTTGACCTATCTTATTTTCTCATTGATTGACAGCTCTGCTCATCTGCCTCATTCTGTAAAACATTCTGTGAACCCAAGATGAACATATTCAAAGATTTATTCTGTGTTTCATAAACAGGAGGACAGTGTGTTTCCTCCTAGTTATATCCGGTTAAAACTGAACTGACAATGGGGATCTATCTAGGGATAAATGGAGTTAATCACCAAAGGAATGCTGTGGGACTAAGAGACTTGCAGTGTAACCACTAAGGGAGTTAAGGCTTTCCCTTTACCCATTAGAGTTCTGAATGATGGAACTCAGTTTTGGCAAAGGATTTCAAGTTAGTTGGAAGGATCTGTCCTTTCTCCATTATGAAGGGATAAATTCTAGAAGAAATTACAGAGGTTGGCAGATCCACTTTCTAAAATTGTGACCTCTCCACAGTGAGGATATTTTCAATCTAAGATATTTTTCTTTTTTATACTTTCTGCCAAATCTTTTCTGGGCTATGTTACTGCATACTATTCTACCTTTCAGGAAAGGCTTACCAATCAGACAGGGATGGTTCCAAGAAATGCAGTTGCCAAGAAAATCAGAGAAATTCTTCGGAAGATACTTGGCATCAGTGTTAAGAATGTCCTATTTAAAAAAATTAACAAGATTTAGTATCTTTATTTTGTGAAAGAAAAACCAGCTAGTGAATGAATCTTAAAAAAGAATAGTAACTCCTTGAACTAAAATGTTTCTAAACCTTTTTGAAAGTGGACCCAGACAAAGAATATCCTTGATTCATTACAGCTATTAATGTATACAAAGCTTGGCACTTCCTGAAACGCCTTTATGCTATGCATAAAATTTATTTATTAAAAAGCCACATAGTCACACCTCTCTTATTGCTACAGTAGATTACCGTGTCTGATTCTTAATATATTTAGTATTTATGTGTCATTTATATATGTATTTTCATATTTATCTTCTATTATGTTAGTTTTACTCCTGGTACACTATCAGTAATATCATCGATTGTTATGTTTTTTGCATAAGATGCATATTATTTGCTTTAGGATTTAGAGGATCACATGGTTGAAGATATTACATAGCCATTTAATAGTAAATATCTGTTATATTATAAAAAAAATTTAAAAGAGAACAGAATTGCCTACATTACAGAACAACAACATTGGACCAGGTTTTTCTATAACTTGTTTACACACATACATTTTCCACTCTTTTCTTGCTTTGCAGTGTATGGGTGTGGTGTTCTGCAATGTAGGTTGTGGACAATTTGTTCTGCTAGGCAAAAAGTTTATTACACCCCTTTATTTTATTCACCATGTCATAATTTAAATGTTATTACTCAGTGGCCTGATTGTGGTGAACAAATAATGTAGTATATGAATCTAGAAATAAATGTGAACAGATGTAGGGAGGTTACAGACACCTTGCCATTTTTATGAATGAATATTCAGATTAAAGTAAGTGGCAGAATGAATTACTTGTTTTAGCAGGATTTTAGAAGAAGGGATATGCTGATAAATGTCTAGACCTCATATGATACAAGAAGATGTATTTTAAGTTCCATAGAACATAAGTAATGGCTATTTTCTCCTTAACATTATATACTAAAAGGTGCTCACACACTTTAAACAAAGTGTACTCTTCTGCTATCTCTTGTGTAATTTAGTGGCATTCTTTTCCACAGCATTCTAAATACCGTCTAAGAAATATATGATATTGTCTTTCTCTACTTGAGTGCCCCTAAAGATTGAGGGGTAGAAGGATAGGAGAAGTCAAGACAGGTACAAAATATCCAATAAAAAATAAAATGCAAGTATGAGCTCAGTAAAAAAAAAGTGTATGATCTGCGTGCTAATCGTAGGTGGTAATTAAATGTGAACAGATGTAGGGAGGTTACACATATCTTGCCATTGGAAGGTTCATTTGGAAATGAACCAGCAATCTTCAGTAGTCTCATTCCTGGTAGGTCCAATTATTTTTAAAGAAATTTAATGATTGCCACTAAATCCCCTGTCATGATTGTTCACAAACATGGAAGCTTTGCTATAGGTTCGTGTAAAATGATCAGGGGATATTGTTATGCTACATTATTTCAAAATACTAAAGTTCATGGAACCAAACCTTCACTGTTTTTGTATGTCATATTCTGCATCGATTATGGGATTGTTTTATGTTTTAAGACATAGAGCCCTCAGTTCACTGTGACCCTAGGCGTGGAAGCAAAGGCAGCAAAATCTCATGGAGTCAACTAGAGGTATTCGTACTTCCTGTTGACTGTGTCCTCTAGAGTATAAGATAGAGTGCGTTAGCCGCCGATGCACAGCTATACCTTAATTTCTGCTCTGTATTTAGCAAAAGAATGAAAATTGCTTTATCTCTAACTAATGAATCAAATCAAGGCATAACCTTTGTGAAGAGCCAAAATTTAAAAACAATACCTTTAAATCCCCATGTATATCGACGCAAAATACTCAATAAAATTCTGGCAAACCGAATCCAAGAGCACATAAAAAGAATCATTTACCATGATCAAGTAGGCTTCATCCCAGGCATGCAGGGATGGTTTAATATACGGAAAACCATCAACGTGATCCATTATAAAAACAAACTGAAATAACAAAACTACATGATCATTTCATTAGATTCTGAGAAAGCATTTGACAAAATTCAACACCCCTTCATGATAAAAGTCCTGGAAAGAATAGGAATTCAAGGCCCATACCTAAACATAGTAAAAGCCATATACAGCAAACCAGTTGCTAACATTAAACTAAATGGAGCGAAACTTGAAGCAATCCCACTAAAATCAGGGACTAGACAAGGCTGCCCACTCTCGCCCTACTTATTCAATATAGTTCTTGAAGTTCTAGCCAGAGCAATCAGACAACAAAAGGAGGTCAACAGGATACAGATCAGAAAAGAAGAAGTCAAAATATCACTATTTGCAGATGATATGATAGTATATTTAAGTGATCCCAAAAGTTCCACCAGAGAACTACTAAAGCTGATAAACAACTTCAGCCAAGTGGCTGGGTATAAATTAACTCAAATAAATCAGTAGCCTTCCTCTACACAAAAGAGAAACAAGCCGAGAAAGAAATTAGGGAAATGACACCCTTCATAATAGACCCAGATAATATAAAGTACCTCCGTGTGACTTTAACCAAGCAAGTAAAAGATCTGTACAATAAGAACTTCAAGACTCTGACGAAAGAAATTGAAGAAGACCTCAGAAGATGGAAAGATCTCCCATGCTCATGGATTGGCAGGATTAATATAGTAAAAATGGCCATTTTACCAAAAGCAATCTACAAATTCAATGCAATCCCCATCAAAATACCAATCCATTTCTTCAAAGAGTTAGCCAGAACAATTTGCAAATTCATCTGGAATAACAAAAAACCCAGGATACCTAAAAGTATCCTCAACAATAAAAGGACTTCAGGGGGAATCACTATCCCTAAACTCAAGCAGTATTATAGAGCAATAGTGATAAAAACTGCATGGTATTGGTACAGAGACAGACAGATAGACCAATGGAACAGAATTGAAGACCCAGAAATGAACCCACACACCTATGGGCACTTGATTTTTGACAAAGGAGCCAAAACCATCAAGTGGAAAAAAGATAGCATTTTCAGCAAATGGTGCTGGTTCAACTGGAGGTCAACATGTAGAAGAATGCAGATCGATCCATGCTTATCACCCTGTACAAAGCTTAAGTCCAAGTGGATCAAGGACCTCCACATAAAACCAGATACACTCAAACTAATAGAAGAAAAACTAGGGCAGCATCTCGAACACATGGGCACTGGAGAAAATTTCCTAAACAAAACACCAATGGCTTATGCTCTAAGATCAAGAATTGACAAATGGGATCTCATAAAACTGCAAAGCTTCTGTAACGCAAAGGACACTGTGGTTAGGACAAAATGGCAGCCAACAGATTGGGAAAAGATCTTTACCAATCCTACAACAGATAGAGGCCTTATATCCAAAATATACAAAGAACTCAAGAAGTTAGACCGCAGGGAAACAAATAACCCTATTAAAAATGGGGTTCAGAGCTAAACAAAGAATTCACAGCTGAGGAATGCCGAATGGCTGAGAAACACCTAAAGAAATGTTCAACATCTTTAGTCATAAGGGAAATGCAAATCAAAACAACCCTGAGATTTCACCTCACACCAGTGAAAATGGCTAAGATCAAAAACTCAGGGGACAGCAAATGCTGGCGAGGATGTGGAGAAAGAGGAATCCCTCCATTGTTGGTGGGATTGCAGACTGGTACAACCATTCTGGAAATCAGTCTGGAGGGTCCTCAGAAAATTGGACATTGACCTGCCTGTGGATCCAGCTATACCTCTCTTGGGCATATACCCAAAAGATGCCCCAACATATAAAAAAGACACGTGCTCCACTATGTTCATCGCAGCTTTATTTATAATAGCCAGAAAATGGAAAGAACCCAGATGCCCTTCAACAGAGGAATGGATACAGAAAATGTGGTACATCTACACAATGGAATATTACTCAGCTATCAAAAACAACGAGTTTATGAAATTCGTAGGCAAGTGGTTGGAACTGGAAAATATCATCCTGAGTGAGGTAACCCAATCACAGAAAAACACACATGGTATGCACTCATTGATAAGTGGCTATTAGCCCAAATGCTTGAATTACCCTAGATGCCTAGAACAAATGAAACTCAAGAGGGATGATCAAAATGTGAATGCTTCACTCCTTCTTTAAAAGGGGAACAAGAATACCCTTGGCAGGGAATAGAGAGGCAAAGATTAAAACAGAGACTGAAGGAACACCCATTCAGAGCCTGCCCCACATGTGGCCCATACACATACAGCCACCCAATTAGACAAGATGGATGAAGCAAAGAAGTTCAGACCGATCAGAGCCGGATGTAGATCTCTCCTGAGAGACACAGCCAGAATACAGCAAATACAGAGGCGAATGCCAGCAGCAAACCACTGAACTGAGAATAGGACCCCCGTTGAAGGAATCAGAGAAAGAACTGGAGGAGATCGAAGGGGCTCGAGACCTCTTATGAACAACAATGCCAAGCAACCAGAGCTTCCAGGGACGAAGCCACTACCTAAATACTATACATGGACTGACCCTGGACTCTGACCTCGTAGGAAGCAATGAATATCCTAGTAAGAGCACCAGTGGAAGGGGAAGCCCTTGGTCCTGCTAAGACTGAACCCCCAGTGAACTAAATTGTTGGGGGGAGGGCGGCAATGGGGGGAGGATGGGGAGGGGAACACCCATAAAGAAGGGGAGGGGGAGGGATTAGAGGGATGTTTGCCTGGAAACCGGGAAAGGGAATAACACTTGAAATGTAAATAAGAAATAAAAAAATACAAAAAAAACCCCATGTAGCTAACAATTACCAATTATTAAGTATTACATAAAATATGAAATTACTCTAACTTTTCCGGTTGTATTTCAACTGTGATAATTCTCTTTGGTAAGGAAATTTTCTAAAATGTTTTAGGATTAGATAAATTTCTTAGTGACATTAGCATACATTGTCACTAGGTTATATATTTCCTTATGATGTATGTACCCCATAGGAGATGAGAATTTCTCCATGATATCAAATGTATTTCATTAACTTTGAACAACAGCTTATGGTATCCTGAGAACGAGAAACCAGGTGTTCTGCAAAGTTCATCCTATGATATGTACTCAATTAAAAAATTTATTTTGTATATTTAACGAGCAAGGTGAGCTACAATTATTAGGAACTTTGTTGCCATGTTCCATATTTTGTATCTTTGTATGTCATAGTAATCCTACAGTAAAGTCCATGTGATTTTCTGTCACATTCATCTTTGCCTACAGCTCTCTCTCCCTCTGAATGCCACCAAAGGCACTGAGGGAATTTGTTCTGTGGTAATGTCTTCTCTGAACCCCCACTCATCACACTTTTGTTCATTTTTCACTATCCTTTGTGATCTATGCATCAGGCAAAGGACATTGTTGCTAGAAGATGCTTCTGTGTGTCCAACACTACAGAATGGAAATTGCAATTCAAATTCTTTTTTACTGGATATTTTTATTTATATTTCAAATGTTATCCCCTTTCCTGGTTTCCTATCCATAAATCCCCTATTCATGCCCCTCCCCATGGTGGCTTTGACATTTGTGGTTCTATGTACTGAAGCATTGCAAGAAAATTGATGAACTATTCTAAAAGATCATGCATGAACTTGCCAATGATCGTACTAGAATTTGCATAGATGTGTATACATTTTTCTACCCTATGTAGATTTAAGAAACAGAAATGTACAATAAGAACTTTGATGGAAAAATAAAAACAAGCAATATAACAAATTGAATGTTGCAGGATATGTGATCACACTGTGAAGAGTAAGGCTGTGCAATTTACAAGGAAATAAAAACTGTTTCTCATTGAATTGTGGGTAGGCCTTAGCACACACTTTTAACACTTCTGGCAGGAATACAGACAAGCCCTTAGCGTACACCTTTAATCCCAAACAATGAAGGTAAATTTCGTTTTTGGAAGGAAGCACCAATGTTTGAAAGTGATGTCTAATTGAGTGGCAGACAAAGTGATGAATAAGACAAAGATTTGTCAGAATAGGATATGTCCAACTCTCATGAGAACAGAAAGGAAAGTGGGGTGCTCGAAGAGAAAGCCAGAGGAGAGCGAGGAGAATGCAGTAGTACTGGAACAGCTTTACAGAGACAGGGTGAAGAGAGAACAAACCAGACATGGGTGAAGTCACAGTGAGCCAGAGAATGAGAAGGAGCCGGAGGTTAGAACCAACTGCTAGTCTTTGTTTGAGATTAAGCAAAGAAATAAAACTGAAAGCTGGGTGAAGCCAGTTTGATTAAATCAGCTTGTAGAATAGTTAGAGTTGAGTTGAACCCGAGTTTACAAAGAGCTGGAAAGACTGAGTTTATAGCATAAAGTCCTAGAGGCTGAGAACATTCTAGGCCTATGATAGACTGTATGGCTGCAAGAAACTTCCAGGAATAGCCCGAGGTTGGCAGAGAGAGGGAGGAAGTTTAGGGAATAACAATTACTGTAGAAAAAATTTTAAAAAAAAGTTACTTTTACCCTTGAAATTAAACTCTATTCTAGAAATTGCACTAGTGTTTTATCCAAATTATATAGTTATATTTCATCGATGTTTTTACAGCTAACCTTCCTACTGACTAAGTAGAAAACTAAAGCTCAGTAACTTGCAAGAAAATGTAAAATTTTAACGGTTTATTGGAATTCCTACATTTCTTCATTATAAATTAGCTTATATACAGTCAGCCATTATCATCTTTAAATTGCCAAAAATATGACCCATAATTCTGACATATTTCTCAGAATTTGCATGTCAAGTTCAAAAGAATATATACAAATCCATTTTTAACATACACATGTACAGTACTATGATAGTAAGTGGATTTGGTTTGTGTAATTGATGAACTGAAAAGATGAGTCATAGTTGGTGGAAAGGGGAGTTGGAAATATTACAAAATAAATGGACAATATAAGAGATATAGTATATATTTCTAAATCTTTCTTTGTATTTTGTAACATGCACCCTTGGTTTATAGATACAGTGAACCTTCTCAGAACTTACCATATTGAATTTAAGCTACTTAACTAATGAGCTGAGAATTTCTGAAAACAAATAGAATTTTGCTTCTACTTCCCTGTGAGCACATAACAATTTCAGGCATACTCTATATGTCTCACTAGTATTTGTATGGTAGATTTTCATTTATGGAAATATGAGTGATAAGCTTCCTAGGTAAACAAATCGAATGAAATATGAAATTCAGTAAGGGCAAATCTCTCAGTGCTTTAATCCAGTAATGAGTTTGTTCTATAGGAATGAATATAAAATTATCCTTGAGTAATCTTATTCAGTAAACCATAAACATATAGGGAAAATACAGTTTGAGGAAGTACATTAATTTACCTGATATGATAATTGAGATTTGGTGACTGAGGTAAGTAAGTATGCCTTCTTGATAATGAGCTAAAACTCAACCCTGTAACGATTTGAATTTGGACAACTGAGGAAAGTATGTAGGTCAGAAGCCCACGATGTTCTTCAGAAATTTTAAGGTGTGTAATTCTGAGAACATACCTGTGGCGTAGGGAAGCTGCACCCATTCAGGTAGTACCCAAGATTCCATAGCACCATAATGACTTGTACTTGAGGTTTGCCAGAAATGTGCCCAAAAGTGTTTTCTAAAAAGCAAAGCTAAAATTCAGTTTCAACATGGTTACTGTATGTTCGATTACTGAGTGTCAGCAAGGGGGCGGGGTTTCAGTGAGAAAAGAGAAGAGTAAGTGTGCATTAAATATGCTCAAATACAGAACTCTTAAGGATAATTGGGGGTGGTGGTGGAAGATTCATGTGGTGTTAGTGAGAATGAAGGGATAGAATAATATTTGTGTTGGAGGAAAGGATATGTTTACCTTTAGAGTATTGCAGTGAATCATTTTGACGAGTACAGTGGGTACATAGCTTACTGGAGTTGGCATTAAAATGGTCTTATCACAGACATTCATGGTAACACTTTCTCTGAAGCAGAAGCCATAACTCAACTTCCTAGAGTCTGGAGGGGAAAAGTAAAGTGATGCGTGCATCTATCCTTTCAGTAATCACACCAGACGCGGGAATGGTGACCGATTGTACACAAGCTACACGTTTAATTCTTCCCAGTGCTTGCTTCCTTGTGATCTGAGTGTGTGTTCTTTGAGATTCTACATAGAATCTATATTTAGATTGGAGAAAACAGCTTTTAAAAATACATATTAACACCTTGACGATGTGGTGTTCAGTTGTTCCCGAACACTAACGATATGGAGAAATTGAGCTAGATAATTAAATTCCCATCCAACTTTTTCGGCAGCACAATCTTCAGTGATCTACTTGTGAGCTTTTCATCTGCTGTATTCATGGATTTCAAAAATGCAATTAGAGAGAGTGTTTCCATAACATAATTTTGCATTTCCACCTTAACTTCTTAGGCTAGAATCACCTTCTATTCTAAATATCTCATTCCAAAGTGAGAAAGAGTTCATCAGCTTCTAATGTGTATAATAAATATCATGTATTGCACTGTACTTACAATCCTAGTTTATGATCTATTTTCAGAAGTACAGTGGAACATCCGGAGTTATAATAATCAGAATCCACAGTGTTTGGTCATGGATATTTTATTATAATATATACTCTTTATAAAGTTCACTTGACCTGTTGTCCTTAAGAGAAAATGAGGCATTGAATTCAAATTGTCTTAGACTCACTCTTAAAGGTTAAATACATAATTTATATAAAGAATCTACAGAGTTTCCAGAATATAGTATATACTACCTTTTTAAATTTTCTTTTATTTCTCTTTTACATTATGCCAAACACCTGCATTCTAAATTGCAATTGATTCTTTGTTCTTTTTAAGAGTAATTTAAAAATAAATATTATTGTTAGAGCTTTGAGATGTTATGTCATCTAATTTCCATCAGAAGATGACAAACCATAAATTTCAATGTTATTAACTCAAAATTCCATCAAACATGTAGAAAATCATTTGAGTATATTTGATCTACAGGCAAGACAAATAACATAAATAAATAAATAAATCAGAAATCTTTCAATACAATACTGAAAATGCAGCTTCTACACACACACATGCACACACACACACACACACACACACACACACACGGACTGACACAACTGAAAAATGAGCAAAATTTCAAGCACTGACTACAAAGAGATCTCCCCTATGAATTATCTAATGGGTGAGCACTTATATACACAATGGTTTTGTAGAGCTTTAGTCTTTGAAATGCTATAAACAAGCAACAATAAGTAGCAAAGAAATTAGTAAGACAATTTCACAACTATAGAAATAGAGAAAAGAAATACAGTATTAGCCCAGGTATTAAATAACTAGTCAGAACATTAAAACATGTAGCAGAGACCCTTCAAGAATTTAGTTATCTAGCTAAACACAATTTTATTCGATGCAATTAGAAAGAGCGCTGTCACCATACACACACGCATCCATATACTTCAACTTAGTAATGAGGCATTCAGATTTGGGAAACTATGTTTAATTGTCCCATCTGAGTCTTCCTTCAAATTCCTCTAAAAGAATACAATTATGGCATATAATGGCTGTCTGATGAGAAATGGGGATGGAGTTGATTTCTCCTGGCTAATTATTCCCAGGTGCATATGTGCAAGGTGGAAGGGGTTGTGCTTCTTTCTCCTGTCTGTCTGGATGTGGGGAGGGGAGTACACCATGTGATCAGAATTTACTCTAGGCATGCTGAGAAGCTTGCCAGGCTGTTTCATATTATGCTAAAAGCAACAATCACTCCCAAAGCTCATATGGAGTCTTGCCAGATTTCTGGGATTCAACATGGCTTTAGGACTTCTATCATCTGTCAGTTAATATGCCCTGACATTCAGAAACTTTGTGCAAGACCTTCTATGTATGAAATTAAGGTCATTAAGAGGCTCTAAATATGGTTTGGAAAATTAAGGCATAACACATGTTAATATCCCCACCCATTATTTTCTTTTATACTTTTTAACCTTGTCTAGAGGCAATTTTATTCAATATGCTATTGAGACTCTTCAATGATGTGTGTCAGAACAGAGATTTTCCTCCATAAAATTGTAGCTTACTATCATATTAAAATTTTGGCTTAAAGCAGGTAACTCGGATGGAATAATATATGGTTACTATTTTAAAAGATGGGGGTATTTTAGAGAATCTCTGTGTTTATCAAGATCCAAAGTCTCAAAAGTACACATTCTTAGAACGTTTCCAAACCTCATATTATGAAGGGAAATGTTAATAGTGTATCGACATGAACTTAGAAAGGACACTCACCATACTCACCATAGTATCACTACCGTATGATTCTTGAAGGATATAAACCTGGCCATATTTAGTTTTGAGACTCTCTAGAACTTTTAGTAGATGTCTTTGTTCTTTAAATCTTCCTATTTCTCCTTGTGACAAACTTCAATAATAATTTTGTTTTACACTGATGGTTTCTCTTTCAGATCATACTATTTGCTTTAATGTGATCTTCTTTTTAAAAAAAAGATAAGAGAGACAGGGGTTTCAGAACAGAAAGAGCAAGGGCATTATATTATTTCTGTGGAACAACTGGAACATAACATTCTTGATATATTTCAATAAAAGGGTCTTGTCACAATTTTTAGGCTTTCATATTTACGGTCCATATCAAAATAAAGTTAGTTTGGGATAGCCAGTTTTCTAGAAGTTTGAATGTAATTGGAATGAATAAATTACAGCTGGAACTTCAGTGTAACTGCTTAGCATGTTCCTGCTGAGGACGTCATTAAACACAAGATGAGGAACGCTGTGCAAACTAAAATTTCCCCTCCATCAAACTGTATGCCATTAAAAATTGATGTGTACAACGAGATTCCACTTTTGGAACTTACTTGGGATTCAAGGATATTGAAAATGCACCCTGTCCCCAAATGATGATGAGCTCATACATGAACTGAAACATGCAGTAACATGGGTGGGAGCATGTTTCCAAATCCCAGCGATTTCTCTTACTTCAACAAGTACTGACCTAAATCAAGTCTTGCCACTGATGTAAATCCATACTATATTTTCAAAATAACAGTCTACTCTAGACTCTACACAGGGGTTCCGTAAATATTTGCCTGAGAAAATTAAACCAGATAAGTCTCAAATTCTAGCAGGGAACACTGTTGATTTTAGCTATTCAGTTCCAATCTCCCATTCAAAATATACCACGCGTCTGGTATTCAGTAGTTCATCTAGCTGGAGTACTAATTTTATAGAATGTTGTTTTAACGTAATGCTACTTTGCTTCAATCGGAAATCAATTCATAACTTGAAACAACAGTGACACTTCTTTTTTTTTATGTAAGGCACTTTTGCCCTTGAAGTAAACAAATATGGATTTTTCAATCGCTCTCTTGAATTCTTAATTCACATAACATGTAATTTAAAAGCCATTCCACTCTTAACCATGTATTTCAATTAGTTTAGATTTGCAAAATGTTTATGTTAAGTATATAAGCAATGCCTTTTATATTACTGAAACCATATAATTATATTTTTCAGACATGAAAAATGAATTAGTCCAGTATTCTAAGTGGTGACAATTTTTCTTGTTTGTTCTAATTTCACTGAAATAGCCACGGTAAGTGTCCTTGGCACCACTTAGAATAGCTCCTTTGGTTCTGAATAATAATAATCATAAAAACCTTTTCCTTAGTGTGAAAAGACTGGCACCTCAAGAATGAACACTAGTATGAAGGGTTTTCTAGGGAAATAGCACAAACAGTTAACAACAGCTACATGCAATAATCATTTGTCAACCTAGAGGAGAACTGATTTGCTGCATATAATTTCATCTAAACTTTTAAAGCTTAACTTAAAAATGTGGATTATTAGATGAAAATAGTTAACTGCATCATAAGACTTTAACAGTGAAATGGTGACATAAGGCAACTAGGTGTGTGCTGTCTTTCAATAAAACTGAATAGTACTGGTCTCTGATTTGGCCTTTCTGATGACTCCTGCTGTCTGAATACTTTAAAAATAATTTTGATGAACTGTAAAGCATGTTCACTGGAGAAGCAAGATCAGAAAAATTAACCGTGATTGAGTTAGGAGAAGCTAAAACTGATAAAGAACAAGACTGTAGTCTTCAACATTCAGAATGTTATATGGGGGAAAAAGGAAGTGATTTAGTAACATAATATTAGTGGGGAAAGAAAATACTTAAAAAGTTTACAAGGAAATAGCATATAGAAATTTGAGCTGTTTCTTACATGAAAATGACAGTTTTATAAGTGGAAGTTTCCAGGGTGAGGATAAAGTCCAGATCATTTAATTGTTCAAAAGAGAAATGATTCAAATATTGGCTTAATGTCCATGAACTTAAATGTCCTTCCTTACACTGAAGTTCTCTGACTATGTAAAACTTTTTATAACTAAGCCTTTACCATCTGGAATGGCTGCCACCCTCATGTTGAGCCAGCAGAGCCAATCAAATTCGGAGGTCTCTGTTCAGATGGAAATGTTTTTAGTTAATTGAATTTCTTATTTTAACAGAACAGATTCCTGTAGTTCTCGTGATTGTAACGAACCTTCTGTGATATTTCTTCTCTTAAAAGAGCTAAGTAATTTCAGAGTGCTTTGTCTTGTTACCACACTTGCCGTCTATGGTTCTGTTTTTGTCATCAATATTAGAAGATCCACGTATATGAAGGGGACATAAGGTAAACTTTCTTTGTTTACAAATAAAGGCTGAGTTGACGGCATATGATTTAAGCATTGGGAGGTGGAAGAAGGAAAACCAGAAATTCAGGGTCAGTTTTGATGACATAGGGATGAGAGGCCAGATGGGGCTACAGGAATCTTGTCTCTACAAAGAAAGTTGGGAGTTATGCCCTGAAGTTATCATAAGTTATCAAGTTGGACATCAGGAAAATCTTTATGGGTAGTTCATGGAAACTTGGTATTTATAATTGACAAGGTAGATATCTATCATATGAATGGGCAAAGACACAAAGGACCTGCTAAGTTTTGGAATGGTTGCAGGAAATGGAAGAGGAAAGCCTAAGGCCCACTGTAGTTTGTGACTTTAATGAACCGAGAAATAATTCTCAAGATATGACTCGAGGATGTAGGATATGGTTTTAAATCTTAGACATTTTGTACTTAATCCCACAGGCAGCCAGGGATAAGCAAGGGCATCCGGAAGGCAAGCCAGAGTATTATCTTTAAGCAGGTTAATCTTATGAATTATGTAGCAGGGAATAAAAGGGTGGTAATGCTAGACTTAGAATAACCAGTTACAAAGTTATTAGAATTGGCTGGTGTTAGGCGAAAAAAAAAAGAGAAATGCGATCTTTTGTTCCTAAGTCATGCTTCGAAATCCTTGAAGGTTATTGGTTAGAACCAGTCAGAAGAGCTCTTAGAACTATTTGACAACCAAGTACGCAGATGTGGGTTTTGACTGCGGAAGGATGTACAAGAACCCCCGATGAGAAATGACACTTGCTTTAAAACACAAAAACGCGCTCTTCTTTGCGATGCCTCATGTACTTGAGAAAATAGCCTCGAGATCATTCAGACAACAAGAACGCAATATTTATTAAGTATCCGAGAGGCTTCACTGCTGTGAACAGTGATTACAAATACCTCAACAAGCAGAGGAAGGGGCCCATGAAGAGAATATTTAATGTACTTAATACCAAGTGCTGAAAGGGTTTTCATTTTGTCCCTAATGCACTGCAAGTGTTTTAAACTACTGAGTTTGATGGGGCCTGTCACTGTACCTCTGCCATGACCCCATAGGACAATCACTCTGTTCATTTTCAGGCAACGCATTTCTACTTGGAATAATGAGCTTGAAAGCAAGCAGAACAACTGGAGTTTCCTCTAAATGAAAAAGGACTGTATACTCTTAAAACTGAGAGTTCAATTGACTGCTCACGGAACTTTAAAAACTAATGTGACATAAGCTTTAGGGCTTAATCATGGCACATGGATCAAGGACACAGAACTCTTCAAGCAGCATGCTTTTTTATTCCAATAAAGCCATCAGAAACTTTCTCTTCTAAGTCATGAAAAATCTGTTTTCAGACATATCAAGTTAATAAAATGAAATGGCATGCATGCCTTACTTTCCCCCATCATCATCCACATTATTAGAAAGTGGGTTTCATCAAGTAGGATTTATTAAAAGCTTGCGTGCTCTAAGTGCCTTCATTTGAAATTCAACTGACAATTCTCTTACATATTTTATATGCTTATTTTGCCAGTGTGTCCATTATTGAGCTTTTATGACAGATTTTAAAAATCTGATGCATGTCCTGAATTACTTGCCTTGTAGCATGCCATGTCCATTGTGACAGAATGGTATCGCGTCTTGCGATTCAGATATCTGTTTGCATACTACTGATAACTTTTCTTTTTCTAAATTTTAAAGTGACTGATAATGAGTGTTAATATACCCAAGGGTGGTATGCCTTTTGTGTTTAGCAATGTGACATCTAGAGTCCACATGTCTTTGAGTGTTCCCAGCATTCTCTGGTTGCTTCTTAACTGGGCACTGTCCTGTCTCTTCCCCTATAGTTATTAGATTGCATTGTAGATTATCTGGATCTCTATGCAACACTTACATAATATAAAATATGACCATGTCAATGTAAACATAAGAATTGGTCATCTAAGGTGATATTTTTGAAAAAATATTGCTTAGGTGACTCTTTTTGAGTATATATCTAGCACTATCCCCCCTAAATATTCTCTGAAGATTTCCTCTTTCCAAGTTAACCTTTAATATGTCATCTATTAATCAGATGCAGTATGAATTCATTAGAATGCAAGAGAGACTGGGACACAGAATTCATGGAGAGGATGGAGGAATGGAGTTTGATCACCTTCATTCTATATTCCCCTAAACATCAGTAATCAATCAAATGTTAAGTACCTAATTTTTTTCTTAGATTCTTTACTTTAAAGATAAGGAATAATTTGGACTATGTAATTTTTTCTGTTGCTGTAAATACCACAGCAACTTAAAGAAGAAAGAGTTTACTGGGTCTAAGGTCACAGCTAATTAATAGCAATAGGGAGAGCAGTGCAGAAGGCAGCAGATACGGCAAGCGACAGGAACAGGAAGTTTGGTCTCATATATTTCCTATGCTACAGCACAAAGAGACAACAAACTACAAATGAAATGAGACATTAGGGTCCCAAAGCCTAGCTCTAGTGTCATACCTCCTTCCGTAAGGAAGGTATATCCTTACATACCCTCAACCACCCCAATGAGCACATCAGTTGTTGACCAAGTACTAAAGAACATGAGTGTATGGGAGGCAGTCTTATTCAAATCACCATTAATTAATTATAAATAATAGTAATTACTATTAATAGTCAGATAAATGATTTATTTATAATTTTAAGTATTATAATCTTGTTAGTGTTTCCTAGATATAAGGAAACAAATGAGTTAAAAGTATAGCTTCAGGATACAGGCACACCTATTCAGTCCTACCTCTTATAAAACCTTGCTTGGCACAGAGCAATTTGGGGTGCATTTTCACCTTACAACTGCACAGCATAATGATGTGAATTAACATTGATAAAATTTCTGGTACCTTCTGTTGTAGAGGAGTATACAAGAGATAAAATTAATGATTGGTTATTTTAACTACTCTCTAATTTTCCAATTTTGGTAATGGAAAAATCACAAAAATGTAATTATTAACATTGCCGAATATTACATGATGTGAATTTTGCATAATTCATCGATTTTTGTGTGTTTCTCAGATAAGTAAATACAATGCATACATTTTTTTGCTTTAAATACAGACTTCTAGTCTCCTGCAAATTTTGAAAAGCATTCTGTGAAGGTGATTCCTGCAGAGAATAGATGAGTCCAGGGCAATTTTTAAACATTGGGTTTTAAAAAATCTTTACAGAGTTTTACTTGCAAATGTGTTTGAAAATATCTGGTTAGACAATTTTTCAAATTCCTTGTTTGGAAATGTTACAAATGAACATAATATATTGACAGATTTCTTAAACAGATGAAATTCAAACGCTGTCAACAACTTATATGAGTACACTTATTATGCATAAACACATTCACTCACCAACTCCAAAGAAATATTTGGTAAAATTGGAATGCCACATTTTTGGTAAAAAAAAAATCATTCGACACCAGTAAAAGTCATTTAAGGATACTCACTCCTAGGAAATTCACTACCTCCTGAAATACTTTACTGTTTTGTACCTTGTTCATGAGCTGTTATGCAAACTTCATTTTTTAAACAAGTATTTATACCATTTTAAGTGTTATATAAAATTAAAATTGCTGATCGTATTAGATCATTCTACCAAGTTTTATTAGAGTTACCATTTCAATATTGAAACTGATTTCTAGGATTAAATACCATTTCATCATTTGGACTTTTGTTGTAATCAGCATGCATTACATTTTCTATAATTGATTGTCCAAATTTCAGTGTTAAACATGTTACAAGAGATATTTGCTTGCTTACAAACAAACGGTGCAGCCATCTTCTACATGTTGATGGAAAGACTGAGGAGAATAAGGCAGTTTTCCTATAGCAATGTATTCTCACTACTTCCTTTCAAAGTGGAAGACTCAACCACCAAAGCTTATACAGAGTGCTCACCTAGACTCAGGTTGGCTATATATTCTGAAGGGGTTTCTTTGCATCGCAAAAGAACTATCATGTCTTCCAAAAACACTATTCTTCTAAGGTTAGCTTTTAAATTTTTGAAATTATAGCATGATTACATCATTCCCTCCTTTCCTTGTCTCCCTCCAAACCTTCCCATCTACTCCTCAGTGTTCTCTTTCAAATTCATGGCCTGTAATTTCCTTAAATGTTGTCACATGTGTATGTGTGTATGCATATGTGCATACGTGTATTCCTAAATGCTTCCTGCCGAACCTGTATAACACTTACTTGTGTGTGTATATTCAGGGCTGATCTTTGTGTAGGGTTGAGACCTCGTAGTCATGCCCCCGCCCATTGACATCAAGATGTCTGTTTTTGTCGACAGTTTTTGGGTCCTGGCTATGCTGTTACCTTAGTGAGATTTTACCACCAGACGCAATCTCAGAACAAACTGTATGATCCTTCCTCTGTCCCTTCGAATCTTTCTGCCCTCATGTTAGAAATGCACACTGAACCTCAGATGTGGAAATACAATTATCTGTGGGTATAAACTCAAAGAAAAACTTCCACTAGGAGGTTTTTCCTGCATAAATAAATATTGAACATTTTGCAAAAAGTGTTCTGATACTAAAAATTAAAATGAAAGTGATTAGAAGGAAAATTGTCTTGATAGATAAGAAACAACTAAAAGACAATTTAAAATAATTTAAAAAATGTGTTTCATGAACATTTATGCATTAATACCAATAGCAGTTGGTATTATAATTTATAGAATTGCATATATTAATATTTAACGGACTTTTTTGAGAAATAGAATTTTTTAATTTTGTTTTAAAGGTTTTCCTTTTATTGAATAAAAAATCATTCTATATGATACAAATTGGCAAGGCTAACATACAAAATTTTATTTTATTTTTTCAATTTAAATGATTTTGATTATTTAAAGTTTTTAGTTCATGATGTATTCTGAAATATCTAGTTAATAGGAAACATAAAATCTAATGAGAAACAGTCTACACTTAACACAGGCTTGCATGTTTTTAATATTCTTACAGTTTTTGAGCACATGGAATTTTAAATTGAAAACCAACAAAGGTGTCTATGAGATGAAATTTCTGACTATTTCATACCTAATAATGATTAGACAGATGTTGACTATAGAGGGATTTTCAATTTGAATATGATTTAGATGAATGATATCATAAATTCATAGGTATTATTTCACCATAATAATCATTTGTAAATTGTTCTAAATTGATTAGATATTAGTGGGTTGCTTACACTCAAACTGAAGTGACATTCGTGGATACACAGCAGAGAAATTCAACATTTCAATCTGGTAAATGAACATGTGAAAATTAAATGATAAAAGGATATTTGAAAATATCTTGTTGGACTTATTTAACCTCTCAATATATTTTCAATTACAAACTGCAATTGAAGTTGGCATTGTATTACCAAATTATACTTTCAAATTTCTATGTAGTCGCCATGTTAATTAGCAAGCACTTTAAAACATTTATTTTTGCTTTTGTGGTAAACTAATGTGATACGGAGTCAAAAGATGCATACATATATACATATATATGTAAATTTATTAGTAGCATTCATTAAAATTTTGACAGAAATTCAATTACATTGATTCTCTCTCCTTAACTAATAATTTAGATTATTATAGATGGTTTGATTTAAATTAAATTTGCTCGTAGATGGGAGGCATGCTTCCTGAATTTAATGTCTAAGGAACCAATGACAAACTTTTTACTGCGCTAAAGGGAAATCCTCAGCACAGAGCAGATTTATTAAACACTGAGCTGATGTCATGCGTTTAATGTCATAGGCACAGGGACATGGACTGACATAAGTCTTACTAACTGCGAAGTGTGTACACTTTGAAACATCTAATATCTGGATCATAGGACAAGAGATGCTGTGAATGTCAGAATGAAAGCAAAGGGATCTAATAAGGTGCCATCTTGCGCTGGGCTTCCTTACTTTAGTCCTCTTTAAAAAGAAATTAATGAGGTGCCTTCAGGATAAAGGGAATTGTATTTGAAGTGGACTATTTTATTAATATTTTGAAATGGAGTAAAGCTTTTTTTCCCCCAACTAGTCAATTATCTGAAAATGAGAACAGAGTTCCACCTTGACAAGCAGAATGTCTTAAAATAAATACCGGGGGTGTATTAAAACTCATTAGAAAATGCATGGGAAAAAATTTTCCCGTTTCACTTGACAGCTCACTCTAACGCATTAGCAGCTTCCTCCTGGGTGTTGGAATTAATTCTGCCACAAATATATTTAGTTCCTTTCAGGTCCCCTCCACAGTAGGTTTCCACACTTCCTTCTTCAAGACACTGCTTTCTTTTTCTCGTTTCGTGCTGTGCTGAGAAATGACAAGATATTGAAGGAAAACTGATTACTTTGGGTAGTAGACATAATCTCTTCAGTTGTTTTGGATACAGTTGCTTCTTCTTGTCAAAGGGATTCTCGGGGACTTTCTCGCCTCTGCCAAGCTTGCACTAGGAGGCAAGTCGTATTGAGTGTAAAAACATTGTTTCCAGTGTCACATGCAGTTCGTCTAACAGTGCCACTGTCATTCATCCTTGAAAAGGTGTTTCATATCAATATAGATTAAGAAATAGAAATGCTCTTTAAACAAAAATATTGTGTGGGAACATTTTTAAGTGAATTGCATGATTACAAAGACCTCTTCTCCCACTTTATGTCTGTATCCTTAAACTGATTAAATAATGTACTTTCTTTTTGTGCCCATATTATATATATACATATGAATATGTATATATACATATGAATATATATGTATATATATTTGATTTGTGTTTAGTGAAGAAAAATGGAATCTTGTATATACAAAAAGACTAGCACAGGCTTTTCCATGTTATGTTCTGAATTTGATTTGTTGTTGCCGATAGAGCAACATATTTTGGTGGGTTGGATTTCAGTCGCCATTTTTCTTAATCTTGTGTCCTCTTATTCTTATTTCGATTGTGAGAACAAAGGATAGGTAGTGTGTAAGGACAGATTTCCCCCTCAAACTTTAGAGAAGTGGCAGTTTGCAGGGAGGATTTCAAATGGATGGCGATGACAACTGTTCGATTCCTCGTCCCTCAGAGCATAGCTCACTAGAAGAGCTGTGTCACCTCTGCTGGCAACTGAGTAAGATGTGATCTAGAAAGGTGAATTATAAGTCTTCTTTTTAAAAAATAATATTGTCTTCTAAGAATTTAACAGGCAGTGTGTACCTTGAAGTGCACTGTATGCTACAACTGATAATGTTGTCAGAAGAACCCCATCTTTCCACAGCAATATCTCTACAGTGTAGTAGAGGAGAGATTGTAGGGTGTCTGTCATCGGCACATGCACAGGAGTTTCAAAACAAGACTCCACCTCACAACTCTTTAATTAACGATGAGGAAATTTGTACTAATTTGTATATTTCCCCCCATGGATTGGCCAATCAATCTAGTCTTTTATTATAGCACGGAAACAAATAAGATTATGGTGGCTTGGGTTGGGGATTTAGCTCAGTGGTAGAGCGCTTGCCTAGCAACCGCAAGGTCCTGGGTTCGGTCCCCAGCTCTGAAAAAAAGAAAAAAAAAAGATTATGGTGGCTACTGTTTGAAATGACCTTCTAATTTTGCTTCAGGCGTTTGCCTTGAATTTAGGTATCTTCACATTAATTTCCACAAGTCTAGTGAACAAAGTCAAGCGTTCTTCATTTCCAAGTTCCTAAAACTACTCAGGGCTGGGTTAACTTGCTCCATTTCAATACAGTGAGGGGTGATTTGTCCTTTTCAATTTAGAGTAACTTTTATTTATTCTTGGAATAATCAACGTTTAACCATTATTAATTTTTAATTATTGAAAATCACTGCTCTTTCTGGTTCTTAAAATCCTCATTTATTTAGTAAATAGACTGAATAAATATATTAAGTGTACCTTCATGCTCTAAACTTCCTTGGTTCATTATTGTGATTATAAACTATATTAAGCTCATAATTAGCAGTTGCTCTCTTTGTTTACTGAAAAATGACTTTAACATAGATAGGAAATTTTCCTTTCCAAAAATGTTGAATGTTTTAAAACTGATTTTGAGTTCTTGGTAAAATTGATTATAATGTTTTATTTGTATTTGTTTTTATTTTTTGTTTTTTGCTTGGTAGTCAACCTTAATAGTGTTTACTATAGAAGTGGACTAGAACTATGGCCCAGATCTAAAACACTATTTCCCAACCTCTGGGTCCCGACTCTTTAGGGGGGTAGGAGAAGACCGTTTTATTGGAGTTGTCTACGACCATCAAAAAACACAGGTATTTACATTAAAAGTCTTAACAGTAACAAAAGTTACAGGTATAAGGTAGCAACAAAAGTAATTTTATGGTTGGAGGATTACCACAATATGAGGAATTGTATTCTAAGTTCTCATTAGGAAGGGTGAGAACCACTGCCCTAGAAAGACTCACGCCAGAGGATGATATTTCAAGGAAAAGATTCTCAATTCTTAACCTTTTCATTCCTATTGACTCATTCATTTATCTTTTTTTAGTGCTGGTGACCGAACCCTGATCCTGTGTAGTATACATACTTCCCCCAAGCGCTACTCAACAGCCCCACTTTATATTAAACTCAATGAGCCTCAAAAACAACGAAATCTTCTGACTGTTAAGGAGAGGACAAAAGTAATCAGAATCCATTGTAAATACATAAAAAATGTTCAAGAGCAATTTTATTAAAATTTTTTTTCAAAAGAATAAAGTAGTCCGAATCTTAAAAAAAAGAACTATGACTTAGATGATAAATTAAAGTTTATAATTTTGGTTATGAGCCTAGTTTAACAGCCGAGCTATCTTTACAACCTCATAGGAAGAACAACAATGTCAACCAACCAGATCCTCAAACGCTCCCAGGAACTAAACCATCAACCAAAGAGTACACATGGAGCAACATATAACTCCAGCCTCATATGTAGCAGAGGATGGTCTTGTCAGGCATCAATGGAGGAGAGGCCCTTGGTTCTGTGGAGGCTTGATGTCCCAGTGTAGAGGAATGCCAGGGCAGGGAGATGGGAGTGAGTGGGTGGGTGGGGGAGCACCATCATAGAAGCAGGGACAGAGAGGATGTGATAGGGCACTGGCAGAGGGGAAACCGGGGGAGGGGATAACATTTGAAATATAAATAAAAAATACCCAATATAAAGATTAAGGAATAACAAAATAAATTACAGTTTACTTTCTAGAGTAATTTCAAATTTTAAAACTATAAAACTTAAATTCACCCATGTTAGTGCAGTATATTGGTCTGAAGGGTAGAAAAGTAAGCAGCAAATAGGATAAGCCCTTCCATTTCATTATGTACAGTTCCAGTATGTTCCAGAGCAATTATTTGAGCAATTAAGAGGTAAAATACTATAATTAAATATAAAAAAGGTCTGGCGAATAATTCAGTGCACAATGATGCCACCAAGCCTAATAACCTAGAAACATAAGGTTGTGGACAGAGGCAGGTCCCTCAGTTAACTCTGGATCCACAAGTGAGACACGGCATGTATGTCCAAACACATGCCTACACATGGATGTGTCAAGCACATACCACAGATAAACAAATGAATACAATTTTAATAACGTTCATTATAAAACATGCATATGAATAAAATAAAATAAAAAATAAAATAGCTATTAAAATAAAATAGCAGGTAATAAATATCTATAATAAAAAATAGAAAAGGTTGGGCTGGGGAGGTTGCTCAGTGAGTAAGAAAACTTGCTTTGCACATATGACTTCCTAAGAAGAGCTCAGAGGTAAGAGTGTTTGATGATTGCAAGGCCCTGAGTTCAATCCCCAGTAATGGGGGAAAAAGTGAATATGATGACCAGCGTTCAAATTCCCAGCACCCACCTAAAGGGTAGACTGTGGCCACATGTATTTATAGTCTGTGTACTTGGATAGGAAGAAATGCACAATGATTGGCCTTTGTGTCTTTGAGCCTTCCCCATCTCAAGAGAATAAGGTAGAGAGTGATAGAACCAATATCTTGCTATTGTCTCCTCAAGCATGAGAATGTGGGCCAACCACTCCACATAAGATCTATCTTACAAATGCTTCAATGTGAAAAAGTAAAGCAACATTATGAGAGAGGCAATTCAGCAATTTCCTTTGGGGAAGACAGTCTTGGAAGTTCTGAAGATGTGGTTTAAGCCTATTTGCCAGGTAGTTGGAGGAAAAATCATCACAGGATTCATCACACCCCAGTAATAAACTTACCAGAACAAGATTCAAACACACACACACACACACACACACACACACACACACACACACACACATACACACACACTCACACACTCTCACACACACACTCACACACTCACACACACATACACACACTCACACACATTCACACACACACACTCACACACACTCACACACACGTACACACACCCACATTTACTTTCACATCGATGATGATCAATACCAAGCATTAACAAATTTTCCCAATGATTAGAAAGGGAGGCATAGCAATAGAGGCCACAAGAGACCTCTAGACAGTAGAATCCACACTTAGAACTCTGAAAGAGAATCAGCTCAATCATTGTAAGGGCCAAGGTGGTTTGCCAAGCACTGGATGCTGTGGTGACTGGCTGTCACCACCAAGCATGGTTTCAGTCCGTATACTGTATATAGTGTCCCCTCAGCACAGTGACACAGCAGTGACACACGACGTCAGTTACTCAGGTGTGTCAAGAGAGTACTTTCACAACCTGCCTGTTGCCTCAGTGAAAACATACTTCTCTCTTTCTCAGTACTCTCACATTGCTTTGTCCCCCATGACCAGGTTGCTTTCCCTCCCTTTTCTTCTGTGAAATCTCATAAGTAAACTCAGGAATTAATATCACCATTTACTCCTATACACAGACTTTTTTCATATGTTTTCTTATTAAAAGATTTATTTTCTGTCATGTTAATTGTTTCCTCAAATTAAGACAAATAAAATACATGTTACTTAGAAAAGTAACGGCACTAGCACTGGAAACTGTGACAGTTCAGAGGAATTGTTTTTCTGATAGGTTTTGAGAATAACAGCTTCAAGGATTTATAATAATCACAATGAGTCCCAGCATAAGAGGTTTATTTTACGAAGTACAAATTGTGGCAGAGCTGAGTCACAACCACATATAATCTTTACTTATTAGTTTCTTCTCATCTGCTCTATCAACACGGTTAGGCGAGCAGCCAATGTACTGGCAAGACATTTCTTAAAAAGTGGTAAATATAGCAAGTTTAATTTAAACAAATTAATACATAGTTTTACACCATTTTATCACATGCAACAATTCCTGGATATTTCTTGTAAGTTTATTAGGCTCCACAAGATCACCTACACTCATTTATTTGAACTACAGAAAACGGTTGGATACTTCTTATGACCAAGAGACGAGGCCACGTTCATATGGCTAATCCTCAGTGAGAGAACCCTATAACTTACATTTTCTGGTTACAAATTTATTCTGCTGAGGTGGGTGGTAAAAACCCTTGCAGTACTTTCAAAGATGAATGGCACATGAAGTTCAACATTATAGCCTAATTTTTCTTCTCAATGTAGTTGAACTGAATTGCGTACATTGGTTTATTTATTTTAATATACATATTTCAGATAAACTTCCATAACCCAGTTTTGTCCTTAACCATGAAAGCTATTTTGCATAATTAGTAGTTCATTCTTTGAATTGTTTTGTCTTGTTTTTCTTAAAATAGATTCTAGGTAATAAGGAATTTAACTCAGGCTGACCTTTAACTCAAAATCCTCCTCTCTCTGCCTCCCAATGCTTGGGATTACTGGCATATATCACCATTCCTTAATAGCTGTTCATTTTTATGACAGCTCATTCTTGTTTCTTGTTTCCTCAGATTCCCCTACGATTGTGCATTATCATGGAACAAATTAATTTTAGCACTCAATGTTCTTCATCATCAGGTCCAACATATGAAAGATTATGCATTAATCATTTGATTTATGTTGATATATGTAGGCTTAAAATGTTTGGATTGAAATACTCCACTGTTAAATTAAAGCACTAACTTATTTTAAAAATTTACATATTGGGGCTGGAAAGATGGTTCTGCTCTCCAGTTAAGAGCACAGAAAACTCTCTCTCTCTCTCTCTCTCTCTCTCTCTCTCCCTCTCTCTCTCTCTCTCTCCCTCTCTCTCTCTCTCTCTCTCTCTCTCTCTCTGTTCTCTCTCTCTCCCTCCCTCCTTCTCTCTCTGTCTCTCCCTCCCTCCATCTCTCTCTGTCTGTCTGTCTCTCTCTCTCAATTAACTTACTTATTTATTTTATATCTTGATCTCAGTTTCCCCTCCCTCCTCTCCTTCCAGTCCCTCCCTCTGCCCCACCCAATTCCACACCCTCTCACCTTCTCAGCAAGGGAGGCCTCCCATGGATATCAACCATACTTGACAAACCAACTACAGAAAGACTAGGTACATCTTATCCTATCGTGACTAGACAAAGCATACCAGTTAGGGGAAAGGTTTCTAAATAAGCAATGCAATCAGAGATAGCCCCTGACCCCACTTTCTGAGTCCCATATGAAGACCTAGCTGCCCAACTGTTTCGTATGTTCAGGGCCTATGTCTGTCACGTGCATGCTCTCTGGTTGGCAGTTCAGCCTCTGTGAGCACTTAGAGAGCCAGATTAGTTGACTCTGTAGGTTTTCAGGTGGTGTCTTTGACTCCTCTAGCTCCTTCAGTCCTTCATCTCCCTTTCTTTTTCTATTAATCAGGTTATTTATTTACTTCCTATCTTGATCACAACTTCCCCTCCCTTTTTGCCTCAAAGTCTGTTCCTCTCTCTCCACCCCCTCCCCCTCCTTCTCTTCTCAGAAAAGGGGGGAGCCCTCCCATGGATATCAGCCAGCCTTGGCATATCAAGTTGCAGTAAGATTAGGCACTCCTTTTCTATTAAGGCTTAGACAAGGCAGCCCAATTATGGGAAAGGGAGTCAAAGTCAGGCAGTGTGGTCAGAGAGCACCACAGCACTGCTCCTGCTTTAGGAGTCCCACATGAATAACCAGCTGCACAGCTGTTACCTATGAGTAGAGGGCCTATGTCTGTCACATGCCCGCCCTCTGGTTGGCACTTCAGTTTAGGTTACTTGATTCTGTTTGTTTTCTTGTGGTATCCTTGACCATTCTGGCTTCTTCAATCCTTCTATCCCTCTCCTACAGGATTCCCCAAACTCTACATAGTTTGGCTATGGGTCTCTTCATCAGTTTCCATCAGTTTCTGAGTGAAGCCTCTCTTCATCTCCCTTCTTTCTCCAAGGATCAGAGTTTTGTTCCAAACACCAAAGTCTGGAGACAACACCCACTATGACTCAAGCTCCAAGTATTCTGAAGCTGTTTTTTTTTTTTTTTGGGAGGGGGGGTGTTCCTGGCCACTGCATTAATGTACAGTTCCTATTATGCCCTGAACACAAGTATGCATAATTTAAATGCTAGGCAAAAATTTAAAATTTAGCCCTATGAGTGAAATTAGTTCTTTTAAATTTTCTGAAATTGGCAATTGCTAATGTCTAGGTTTTTATGATATCAGATGGTTTACAAAAGTTTCATTTAACTTACAAATAAAGAAAGTGTTGCTGTCTTCATTTCTTTTCTTTTTTTTAAACAAATATTCTGAGAAGGGCAACTTAAGAAAAGATGAGTTTATTTTGACTCATAATTTCAGATGCTGTCTATTATTGCATGGAGGTCCCAGCACCAGAGGCTTGAAGTGGTTAGACTGCATCCACAGTAACAAATTAAACAAAGACTCTGTCTCCTAGAAAAGATGAGAAGTATCACAAATGATACCTCAACAATAGAGCTACTTAAACAAGACTTGATGAATGACAATGTCAACAGACTCGCTAAAACAGAAGCCAGGAATCTAACAGGATCCCAGACTTAAACAAAAAAGCCACATGCAATTATTGACAGCAGACAAGGGAACAGTTGGCCTCTCCCAGGGATAAACCCCCAAATTGGTTTTCAAATACAGAGTGGCCAGCCAGTCCAGAAATTATATACATACAAGCCATATTAAAGGGACTCAATAGATTGTATTTATATGTTTATGCATATGTAACAGCAGTAGCAGAAAAGACAGAGTGGAGGTAGGAAAGGGCTGTTTGGAAGACAGGACAGGAAGTCATTTAATTATGTTTTAATTATAAATTCATTTAATTTAAACATATCTCTATAGAAGCACATATAGTGTGTGTGTGTGTGTGTGTGTTTGTGTCTGTGTCTGTCAGAGAAGGGGAGAAGGAAATAGTAAGGAAGGGAGAGAACGAGAGGGAGAGGGAGAGGGAGAGAGAAAGAGTCATACAGTAACAAGCATATATCACTGCTCAGATATCTTTCTTCATGTATACAGTCCATGAAAGAGCTCCACCTACAATGCCCAGGTATTTCTACCTGTAAACATACAACCTACAGGTGTGCCCAGAGGCTTGTCAACACTATAATTCTAGATATTGATAGGTTGAAAACACTAATCATTATGGCCACTGATATGCATGTTCTGTGTGCTTAAAAACAGTGTTTGTTGTCTCTCTATGTATGGGATAAACTAGGTGAGATCCATCCTAACTATATGCTGTTGAGAGGAGAAAATTTTACATGTGTTGTTAATTATAATCTGCAATGGTTTCTTAATCTAATTGTATAGTAAGAGTTTTGATAAGAACTTTTCTTTTTTGTTTGTGAACTTACAGAATGCATTTATAAATTTACCTTACCTTAACAAGCATGTACATAGGGAGTCATGTGGTACAGCTGATCACATGACGGGCTGTTTAATGTAGCTAGTGTTAGTTCTGTAGACATGAATGGCCAGTCACAGGAGAGCTTCCTTTGTATTTTTTTTTAATTCAGCATGCTAGTCAATGAATTTACATTCTCACTTGTCATTCCTGTAGGTATTTGTACCAATTAATTCATCTCCAAGTGGGAAAAGAGTTCTGGGAAAACACTGGACACAAATAATTCAGATTGTCTTTGATTTTAAAGATGTAAAAATATTCCTATGCTTTCTTCTTAATAAGTTTAATTACTACAATATTTAATGAGATTGAAAGTAAATAAAATACATGTAGGACATATTTGGCTCCACATCAGGATGGCAGTCACAGACAGGTGCATTTATTTATTACGTCACCCTCTTGCACTTCTGTTAAATTGTATATATGTTTCTTTTGTATTTTTTCTTCCTTCCTCAGTCTGTCCTTCACTCTCCCCCTCCCTTCCTTCTCTCCCTCCATCCCTCCTTCCTTAGTTTGTCGAGGTGTTAATAAGACAAGTGGATCAACTCAGCTTACAAGAAGACATAAAACAATCATAGACGCATGTGTAAATACAAAACTTTCTTTCATTTCTTAATATATTTGAAAATATCAAAAGATCACTGTCTTAGCTATCCAACGACTTCAACTATGATATTTTCATTTCAGCTTAACAACGGAGGCCTGTGACAGACTATCTCTTCACATAGGCTCCCTCTGGGAACAAAAGTAGGATCACATTCAGAGTCTTGTTTCTGCTGACTCTTGTTCCATCCATCAGGTGTCTCCTGTCTCTCCTAAGAGGGTTCTGATCCCCAACACCCCTGAAGTTAGAGCAAGCAGGGGGCACCACAGCCAGGTTCTGCTGTAGATATACAAACCTGCGTCTTTAATGCATGATATCCATCCATGTTGCTTAACTGCTCAGTGTGAGCCAAGACTAGAGGTTTAACCTTGCAAAGGCAAAGTTGGATCTAAAATACCAAAGAAAAAAATCTAATGCCAGAGCCAGAATCTGTCACAACACAATGAAAGGATGCTCATCTCTAGTTTTGCAAGTACTGAATGATCTTATTCAAATCTAAATTCTTTCCTGGAACCTCTAGTATTAGAGATTCAACCATTTGCCAAAGGACTCAAAACAAAATATCCTTCTTATCAGAATTATTTTAAATATATTGTGATTATGAATAATACAAAATAGATAGGGTAGATGTTTCCTATAAGTAGGTTTTCGGGTCATAAACACACACACACACACACACACACACACACACACACACAAATATACATAAGCACTAATTAGAAGGTTACTTTTTGTGAGGCCTGGTCTCCAGCAGACCACTTTCAGAAGGTCTTTCTATGGTAATGAATTAGTCACTTTAATGTAAGCGTGACTCAAGTCAGTGATTTGCAGTAGTAGAGACACTCTTTCATCAGTCTCAGCAACCATTTAGTTCTTCTCTGAAGTGCAGTTTTAAGTCTCTTTCTAAATGTGTATTCTATTTTTATATTATGCCAATCAAATATGCTCTCAAAGGAAAGCTGAGTGAATGGTTCAATTATGGCCGTCGATGCCTTTCCCCTCTATTTCAGAAACAGTGCTTCTAAATTACTGTGGGCAAAACTTGGATATTCCCTGTGGGGCAGAATAATGGAAAAGAGGGGGGTTGACACTGTAGCTGCAGAGTTCACTCTTTAAGTTTTAATGCTGTTCCCCTGGCTATACTTATGGGTTGTATTATTCATTTGTGACATGGCTACGTTTTCAGGACATTGCATGTGCTTTAATGCCCATTTAAAAGCTATGTATGCCTCCCAAATGACTTTTTTTTTCCATAAATACACTGGTACTTTAGCAGAATATACATGCGTAATCACATTGACTAGCAAACATTGCATGAGATTCACACTTTCATGTTTTGTGCGCAGGAGTCAAGAGACGATTCTTTCATAAACTAAACACGACATGTTATCTCTGTGAGCTGTTTTGAGCTTTCACATGAGCATCAACAATTTCCTCTGCCAATAAATCTTAAAAAAAATCTTGAAAATTATCTATGTAAATATGTCTTTTTTGTTTTTTAATAGATTTTTAGCATTTACAATTTTCTTGATATTTTCCACTTATAAATTTTGGTGTGCATTAATATATAAGTGTTCTATATAAGTGTTCCCACATAATACACACATACACATACACACACACATGTATACATATATGTGTGTGTATTTGTGTGCATGTATACATGTATGTGTGATTATTTGTGTATGCATATCCCACATATAGACATATATAGACATATATATCCTGTATACATTACATATGTACGTATAACATATTAGTAACTACAGCATGCACAGCTTGTTCATAGTTTCTGGGGATCACATCTCTGGTCCTTGTGTTTGGTTAAAGGTCCTTTCCTGGTTGAACCATCTCCTCAGTCCCATCTTGTATTTGTTAGCTACAAGGAAGTGATACAACAGAGAAATAATAGATCACATATAGATAGACTTACACATATATAAATGCATATATAATACTTCTGGCAAATGAATACTCTGTAGTCTGAAAGGAAAACCTTATAGAAATGGGAAACCACATGTGTAAGTTTTACAAATGATCAGACATAGCATAGCTACTATCACAGTCGTTTTATTTTACTGACAGTGAGTTCATATATCATGAGACTCCAGTACAATGATATTAACTTCATGATGTCTATTGCATTCTATCAGGCCTACATGTTGCCAAAACTTTGTTTTTATCCACCATTTTAGGCCAAATTTAATAATTTCATTCTTACTGCATGCTAATATTCTCATATAATCACATGACAATGTTATGTTTTTTAAAATTCTCCTAAGAGATATATTTCTTTTTATTAGTAGTCAATTTCCTCTAAGGGTATTTTATATTGTATAAATGATTGTTACATATTAAACATTAACATTTAATCATACATGTAAATATATTTTTATACAGTATACTCGTTCACTACTGGTAGTTTCTTTTTATTTTCTCATCTAAGCAATGCCCTTTAATCTTAACATTGTGAATGTCTGAGCAAAAGAAATTTACTTTCAGTATATGACAAAATGATTGAATTTGAATTTGAACAAACAAAAGGAAATCTGAATGAAATTCTGCTTTACTCACTTAACAAGTCTCCCTGGTATACATTGGAAAAAAAAATCAGTCTTTTTCCAAGTTTCTGGAAACATGGAAAATTATTTTCATTTGTGTGTATGTGTGTGTGTGTAAGGGGGGAATGAATGATACCAGGAGAACATGGGCAATCAAATCAACTAAGCAGGGCACACATGAGCTCACAGAACTGAAGCAGCAGGCACAGGTCTGTACCAGGTCCTCATGTCTATGTTACAGGTGTTAGCTTGGTGTCTCTGTGGGACTCCTGACAGCAGGAACGGGTGGTGTCTGACTCTTTTGCCTGCTTTTAGAACTCCTTTCCTCCTATTTGGTTGCCTTGTCCAGCTTTGATAGGAAGGCCTCTGCCTTGTCTTATTTTGTTTTGACTGACTGTCATCTCTTGAAGGCCTGCTCTTTTCTGAAGCAGAAACAGAGGAAGAGCAGATCTGGGAGAAAGTGGAGGTAAAGGGGAGCTTGGAAGAATAGAGGAAAGAGAAACTGTTGTTCAGATGTATGAGAAAGAATATATTTTCAAAAAAATTTAAAAGACTACTCTTGTATACTCTATCGTAAGGAAAAATAATGTTTCATTTAAAGAATTTCAGTTCTCAAATTAAAATTTTTTCTATGCTGTGTCCAGTCTTTCATTTAACTCATAAATAAAGTAAAGTTGAATAAAAAGAAAAAAACTGGTCCTCTGAGATGGCTCAGCAGATAAACACACCCACTCATCACTTGTCACTATCAGGATGACCTGAATTCGATACATGGGATCCTCATAATTGAAGGAGAAAACTAAGTTCTGTTAAATGGTCCTCTGACCCCGCTGACACACACACACACACACACACACACACACACACACACGCACACACGCACGCACGCACAGACACGTACACGCAGACGCAATGCATACAACACCATCAGTCATACAGACACTAACTCATACATACAGAAATATATAAATAACCAAGTAGTGGACTACTTCCTGTGGTTGATACTGAAGGTATTAAAGATGAAGATTCCTAAGTGTGGCTTAGAAAGAAAACACAATTTAATACATAATCTTCTGCAAGGATTTTAAAACCACATTATTAGAAATTGCTCTCTCTCTCTCTCTCTCTCTCTCTCAGATATTTTATAATTTATATTTCAAATGTTATCAGTTTCCCATCCATAACCCCCCTATCCTATCCTCCCTCCCCCTTCTTCTGTGAAGGTGTTCCCCAACCTGTACACCTAGCCCTTCCTGCCTCCCTGCCCTGACATTCCCCTACACTGGGGGGGTCCAGCCTTGGCAGGACCAAGGGCTTCTCCTCCAATTGGTGCCCAACAAGGCCTCCTCTGCTACATATGCAGTTGGAGTCATGGGTCTGTCCGCGTATAGACTTTGGATGGTGGTTTAGTCCCTGGGAACTTTGTTTGATTGGCATTGTTATTCTTATGGGGTTTCAAACACCTTCATCTCCTTCAATCCTTCACCTCTTCATCTCCTTCAATCCTTCACCCCTTCATCTCCTTCAATCCTTTCTCTAACTCCTCCGTTGGAGACCCTATTCACAGTTCAATGGTTGGCTGAGAGTATTGCCTCTGTATTTGTCATGCTCTAGTAGAGCCTCTCAAGAGACAGCTATATCAGGCGCCTGTCAGTAGATTTGGGCTGTTTGAGACACTAGAAAAGAGTGACAATTCAACTAATTTATGATAATCATGGTTATCATTTAATCATTGTAATAGTTTCTTGTTTTTAATTTTGAGGAGTAACTACCTGACTTTTGCTGTTAAAGTATGGGAGTTAGGCATGTTGTTGTGTGTGTCACTACGTTCTCACAGAGACAGCAATGGCTCAGGTGCGTGTGAACACACATTCCCTTGATTGAGAAGGAGAGAACAGCCTTGGATATCAATCCTCAAAGGCTCCCCTCTCTGTTTCTTATCTAGGATCTCTCTTCTGGAACTATCACCTGAGAGTAAAGCCTTGGGATCCTTCCACCTCAGCCTCCTCAGCACTGCGATCATAAGTGTAAACCCATGTTCATAGGTTTCTGTGTGCTCTGCAGGTCAAGCTCAGGTCTTCTCAGGTAGCAAAGCTTTGCTGGCAGATATATTTCGCTAGCTTGAAGATATTATTTTTAAAAGAAGGATTAGACGGTCATGTCAAAATGAAATAATAGTACTTTTTAGAGTCTAGACTATTTCAAGTTTTACAGAAAATAAAGGTCACCAGAGGTTCAGGCTTCCCTATCATAGGGATTGCATGTGCCTCTACAGGAAGCCTGCTGCTGTGCAAGCATTTCTGTTGGCAAAGATGTGTTTTATTAGTGAACATCACTTTGTGTATAAAAGCATTTTTGATTGCTCATTTTTTAATCACCATGGTCTGAGCACACCGGTTTATATTTTCTTCTTTGTGATATCACTATTATAGAAATCTATATAAATATAATCATACACTATCATAATATTACATAGTGTCATCTTTAACATATTTATAGCAATTTAAAAGAAGTAAATAATATACCTTTGATAACATGAAAATTTTATCTTCATTTCCAAATATTCTTCTTCAACATGAAAATAAGATAACTATGAAACCATATTTGTGAGGAGTGAAGAAAGCCTTCTGAAAACTGAGTGATTTATAACACTGAAGTGATATGTCTTTCAAAGATTAATTATTTTTGTCCTCAAGTTGTCTAATAGCTTCCACTTATTAAATATCCCCTGATGAGAAATTACTGCTTTTACCATCCAGGATCCTATTTTAAAAACTCTACTTCTCAGATATTAGGAGAGATCTAAGTGAAAAATAAGCCCAGTGAATGACTGTTCAATTAGGGTGTAAAACCTTTTTAAGTGCCATTTCAAAAAGTCAGACTATGTACTTGGTAGAACTTAGAGGAGGTTATGTGCCAAAGAATTACTCATAATGATTTAATTCCTTCATTTTATAGATTACAGCTTCCTCTCTTCCATTGATGCGCAAGGGATTTATGTGTTTAACTCCCATTAACTCTAATGGGAGCTTTGTGCATTAAACCAAAATATGGATTTTAACAAGTCTGCTCCCATAGTTCTTGTCTAGACCTATGTAAAAAGTTCAAAATTTGATACCTTTTAAAAAATCTCTATGATAAGGATACTTGAATTATTTATCATTTATTCAGAGGGGTTTGTTTCTCACTTAGAATTTTGTAAGAATGAACACAAACAACCACAGAGTGGCATGTGATTTATTTGGGATTAATTTTGCAAGTTGGTATTGAATTACCACAGGGCTTGTAGGTCTTGGAACTGACAAGAACTTGTACAAATAGTATCGTTCGTTAGCATTTGCCCTCTTGGCTTTCCACCCTTAGTACATTATGATGATTTTATCTTTTGATCCCAGTGTGATCATGGAATTGCAGTGTAAAATGTCCAGATTATTTTTTTCCTGACACATGGGTTTCACAGACAGGTTTAGACATATGTTTGATGGGAATTAGTACAGAGTCTTTGAATTTTATTTCTAGTGCTAGCGGGCAATTAAAATAGAAAGCTCAAAGGTGAGTTACAGTGGTGTATTTGTAGGCATCATGTTATCTGTCCTGCTCCTCTTTAGGTGAATATGAATATTAGATGAAGCAGATTTCAAGAAAATGAATGATGTCTTCCTGAGTATTTAAAGGATGTAACTGTGCTACAGTACACCTTGGAGTACACATAGAATGCAGAATGTAGATTCACTTTCAAGAAAAGCACTCATGACTGCTCCACAGAAATTGTCTACTGAGGAAACCTTGAGGCTGGACTCATGGCTGAGTGCTTTGGTAACAGGAACAAGAGTCTGAAATAGGAAGATAAGGTATGAGGACCACAGACATCTACTCACTCTAGATAGGGAGTTTCCAACAGATCAATATAAGCAGTCTTCCAAAATCCAGCTTATAGAACTGATCATTTGTATTGGCGTTATTTATACTTGTCTGGCTTGAGGGTTATCTACTGGAGCAAGATGATTAAATGCAGCTACATCAACAAAAAGACCACCCCAATACGAGTGATGACTTATGAGACCTTCAAACCTAGAGCTTTCTGCATAAGTTTCCTTCAGGTGTGGTGAGTTTTCTGCACCAGCAGTTTACTGCTGCCATCACATAGAGCGTGTACCCTAGAGAGTCTTGAAAGTTTCAGCTTCCCCAGGCAGTGACGTTTATTCGTTTTCCTAGACCCAAGAGCCTTTCTCCTGTTTCCTGGAAGAAAAATGTCAATTTTGTGGTGTGCTGTATGACAGACATACACAAATTTATATCACCCATACTGTAAAGGACTAGTAAGAACATCATTTGGGCTTACTAGCTGCCAGCCTATCTGTAGACTCAGTAAGAGAATCAGTTTCATGGTTATACTATGGAGGTATATACAGCAGGAAACTTTAATTCCTCCCATGGATGCAGCATGGCTGTGCACAGTCCTATGCATCTGCACACACATGTATGCATACACCGTGCTCACATGTGTGCATAAACAAATAGGAATGTGCATGCATTTGCACACACAAAGACACACACACACACACACACAATCCAAACAACTCTTATTCATAAAAGGTATTTAAGAAACACAATTGCAATTATTCCTATATGTCTATCACTGAAATTCCTTCAATGAATCTCTATTTTTCTCATAGCAACAAAATTTTTATCATTACTGCTTATGACCTAAAAGCTGAAATGCAAGAAAAGACATTTGAAAAGCATATTATATTATTTTAATATGGGGATAATTCGCCTTTATACTTTAATATGCTTTAATGTATTTTAATTAAGTCAATATATCTACACATTATAACATTCATATATAGCCATATATATTCAGAAAGATTCTACTGTGCTTATTTTTCAGTGCAGATCCTTTTCATAGATATAACTCCTCCTGATTTGAGATATAGATTTTCCACACAATCATTATCTTTTACTATTTTTCATAACATCAACATGTTACAAATATTTTAAATTTACCCCCAAATTGCATAATAGAGTACAACTATATCCCCTATAACATTTGAACATATAGTAGCAAAATCCTTTGTCTTCCAGTCTCGAATAATAATTTTGGAGAAAAGAGGCTAACATTTGAAATGTATAAAGAAAATATCCAAGAAAAGAAAAGAAAAGAATTCTTCAGTTACATTATCCATATTTTCAGTTTTCATGCTGCAGGCTATCTGTTGGCATGTTGCCGTAGTGTGTGACTTCGCTGTGTTTAATCCCCTGTTTATTTCTCTCCCTCACTTTCTGCTAATGTTTCTCACTCTTCTCCGACCCCGTTGGCCGACTGTACAGTCAGCCCGCACAGGTGCCCCAGCAAAGTTCTTCATCTTTCTCCTTCTCGTTCAATGTGGACTTCACTCACTCCCACAGCTCCTTCCAGGATTCAGACATCGTCATTCACGTTACAGCTTCTCGGTGTGTGACTTACCCCAACCTTAATCTTTAAAAATCATCCCAACATCTCTCCATTTATCATGTACTCTGCTCTCAGTTTTCTTCTGAAATTTACCATTTGCAAATATAATTAATTCCTCCGTTTGTAAACTTTCAGATAATTTCACATCACATCCACTTTATTCACTGATGTATATCAAGCACACAAATTTTATTTAGTGCACATATAATGTATGATCAGTATTTTTAATATCTAATTTATTACAGTTTAGAATTTAATTTTCTTTTTTAAATTTTATTCTTTTTGGATAGTTTATGTATTTACATTTCAAATGTTATCCCCTTTTCCCCTTCTCCCATACTCCGTCTCCCCTCTCCCTGCTTCTATGAGGATGTCCCCACTCCCACCCACCCACTCCTACCTCACACCCTGGCCTTCACATTGGAGAAAAGAGCCTTCACAGGACAAAGGGCTTTTTCTCCTATTAATGCTGGCCAATGCAAGCCTCTGCTACATATGTGACTGGAGTCATGGGTCCCTCCATGTGTACTGGTTGGTGGTTTAGTCCCTGGGAGCTCTGGTGGGGTCTGGTTGGTTGATATTGTTTTTCTTTCTATGTTGTTACAAACCCCTTCAGATCCTTCAGTCTTTTCTCTAACTTTTCCATTGGGATCTCCTTGTTCAGTCCCATGGTTAGCTGCAACTATCCTCATCTGTATCAGTAGGGCTTTGGCAGAGCCTCTCAGTGGACTCCCATATCTGGCTCCTGTCAGCAAACACTTCCTGGCATCAGATATACTGACTGGGTTTGGTGGTTGCATTAGTGTGTGTGTGTGTGTGTGTGTGTGTGTGTGTGTGTGTGTGTGTGGTGTACATTTGTGTGTATGTGGTTTACATTTGTGTGTATGTGTGTGTGGTGTACATTTGTGTGTGTGTGTGTGTGTGTGTTTATATGTGTGGATTTGTTCAAGGGAACTGATTGCCCATTGATGTCAGAAGAGGTTGTGTGTTTCAGATATTAATATTAGGCTGTTGCCTTCAGCAAGAGCAGTGCATGTTCTTAGATGGGTGAGTCATATCTCCAGCATCAAATCTGAAATCTGAGAATAAAATCTATGGTATAAAAATGAGAGTATAGATGGGGAGCTATGGTACTATCATTTGGTGTAAATCAGGAAGCTATCTTCAGTATTAAATGTCCATCACAGAACAGATAAGCCCGAGAGACCACTGAAGATGGAGCTTGTAAACTGAATGTATGCTCTCCTATCTGTCACCATGTAAACACAGAGAAAGCAAGTATTGGATGCAGTGTTGAAAAATTCCCCTCAATATCATGAGAAAAATAAAATACATATTTATAAATTCCCTTCAATTTTTACAAACCTATGCTTCTGAGGAAAAGAAAACTTTCCAAAAAGAAAAGTATATTGAAAATGAACTTCCAAAAAGTTTTAACAAATCAATCTGCTGCCCACACACTGCAATTTGTCAGAGCTTTGTAAGCAATCCGATGCTGTATGAAATTTACAAGTTCTTCACTCCAGGGATCACCATAAAAGCAGAATCTGTAATGAAGAAACAATGAACAAATAAATGGGAGTCGACTGGCCCAGCCAATACTGAGGCCTATAAATAGGACGCTCATGGTGCTGGGGAAGCACGTTTTAAGACCACAGGTGTGAAACATTTACCAAAAGTCTCATTCAGGCCCTCGAGTTTCTTTTATGTCATGAGGGGTCAGAAAATTCTTTAAATGAACAGGTTTAATTATGCCCAGGAATATGACTGCAAAAATTTCTTTGTAAATAGATGTTTCTATAACATTCCAAAGATTATAAAGGATTCAAACAAAAAGAAAACCAAAAGGGAAAAAAAAGATTCACTTCATGAATGGTGTCACAGTGTTTATAATAGTGAGTTACAGGTAATAATATTCCAAATTCCTTCTGCTCTCAATATTTTATTATGTCTCTCATTTGAAGTAGGACATCTCTAAAATTCATGACTGAGAGGCTAGAACCTACTTCTGGTTTTATAATTATATACTGTATTACGCTATGAACAGTATAGTCCACATACATTTAAAAACACACATGTATATGACATCCAATCTTATGTTCCATTGTCTTGTAATTTGTACTCTTTTTTTTTGTTTTTGTTTTTGTTTTTGTTTTTTTTTTGTTTTTTTGTAATTTGTACTCTTAAAATGTCCTATGTAAATTGACAATGAGTAACACTCCATTCTTTAAGGAAAAGTTAGTTTATTGGTTGATACGGAGAAAATTAACAGTTTATTGATTAGTGAAGCTTATTGATTTGGAAAGTACGGTATTCTTACAGGAAGAAAAATTTATAAGTTGTGAGATTTTAACTCCCGAAGGCATGAAAATAATCACCCATAAAAGCATCCATGTCTATCTTCTGTATATCACCAATATGTGAAAGGAAATAATCTTTGCAGTTAATGGGGATTTGTGTCCCCAGCAAACCCTCAGGAGGGATACAAAGGCTCCATTTTACAGTCGGCTTATTTGGTCATCTTTGATCTAGGATAGTTCATTGTAGTGACTGCTTTTTTTTCTACTAATTCGTTCATCGTGGTATTGTCAACACTCTGGTTCCTTGAGATGGAATACAACCCTAGGCCAAGGGTCACCTTTCCCAAGACACTGGAATTCCTCTTCCCTCCAGAGGCATCTATGTGTGCATTTGAATGTCTCCATTCAGTATGGAAATGCAGTCGTTATTCTAAAGGCAATTGCATATTTTCATTTTGGAGGTGCTCTTTTTAAATTTGGGATTCTGATTTCTTTTTTTCTATATTTTAGAAGAATTTTAATCTTTTATGTATATTCCAAAGAAAAAGATTCATATTATTTTCTAATAAACTAGGTCCATAATTACAAAAAACACCAATATTCAAATATTTTTGTGCCCTTTCAACAGTCTCCAACATTTCCCAGTCACTATTTATTTATTTATTTATTTATTTATTTATTTTTACAGTACAGATTTTATTCCCCTCCTGGCCCCCTGTTCCACCCCACCAGACCTCTAAACTTCCTAGGGCCTCCAGTCTCTTGAGGGTTGGGTGCATCTTCTCTGACTGAACCCAGACCCAGCAGTCCTCTGCTGTATATGTGTTGGGGCCTCATCTCAGCTGGCGTATGCTGCCTGGTTGGTGGCCCAGTGTCTGAGAGATCTCTGGGTCCAGGTTATTTGAGACTGCTGGTCCTCCTACAGGGTTCCTCTCCTGCTCAGCTTCCTCCAGCTTTTCCCTAACTCAACCAGAGGGGTCAGCAGCTTCTGCCCATTGGCCGGGTGAACATATCTGTATCTGACTTAGCTGCTCGTTGGGTCTTTCAGATGGCAGTCATGATAGCTCCCTTTTTGTGAACGCCCCATAACCTCAGTAATGGTGTTAGGTCTTGGGTCTTCCCCTTGAGCTGGAACCCACTTGGGCCTCTGCTGGACCTTCTTTTCCTCAGGCTCTTCTCCATTTCCATCCCTGCCTTTCTTTCAGACAGGAAGAATTATGGGTCAGAGCTTTGACTGTGGGATAGCAATCCCATCCCTCACTTCTGATTTCTAAATGAATACACATTTTATTTTTTTAATATTCACTATTGTATGGGAATTAATCACTACACAGGAAATGTGTTTTGTCTACATATATGAAATATACTTAATTTTTAAATTTTGTTTACTTTGGTGTCTTGTTCTTCATCCACATATGTCTGTGATAGGGTGTTAGATTCCCTGAACTACAATTAGAGGCAGTTGTAAACTGGGAATTGAACCCAGGACCTTTGAAAGAGCCACCAGTGATCTTAACCACTGAGCCATCTCTCCAACCCCTTAAGCCAAAATAGTATTATTTCTTGGAAGTATAGTAAAATAATTTTTTGTCAAAATAATGTCAAACCATAATTAAATTTTATTTTATATTCATAAACATTTTTCACATCAAGTGCACTTTTTCACATATTTCCTACTGAAATGTAATTTAATATAAAATGTTAAAAGTGATTTTAATTATCTCGTGAATAGTTACAGTGCTTATAAAAGAGGGTAGTGTAAAGTTTGATTATTGCACAACAGAAAAAAAATGTGACGTAATGTCTGCTTGGAAAGAAGCCCATCAGGTGTGCTGGGCCACACTTGTCTTCTTAAAACACATGAGGTACAGAAGCTCTAGACGCCTATGATTAGCCAGGGATGCCCATCGAGTTCCAGCCTCTCCTGTATTATAGAGTAAAATCCCTATCAAAGAAACAATTAGAATAAAAAATAAATAAATTCGTTCCTGTCTCAGAGTTCTTAAACCATCGGTTTATAGAAATGGAAGTAGCAAGAGCCTACTAAAATGGTATAAATTTTATGAGAAATTTCATGAGATATTTATATGTCTTACTGTATGTCTTATATCAAAGACCTAAAAAAGGCCAAGAGTAAGCTACTTAATACCACTTCTGCATCTATTCCCTAGGAGATACCTCAGAAAAATGGATAGACCCAAAATCTTCTTGTGAGGAGGTTCTGGTTCAATGCTCAGTGATTAATAGCTCAGGATTGTTTGACCCATTCCTCTATCATGAAGCTTTTCCTTGTGTTTGAAAAGAAATTATTGGAAAGGGTGGAAAACACTAGCATTCGGACATTTCTAAAATATGGATTTTGTTTTCTTCCTCATGGCCTGTGTTTGGAATCCAAATATTCATCTATATCCCTCGTTCTATGTAGTTGTCACAATTGTCACAATGAAGTATAGGTAGTTCAATGCTTGTTATTTTACCTATGTAGTGTTGTCCAGTGATCATAAGTGGACACTGTGATGGATATTCCCTCAAATCAACTTGTATTACAAATTTGTGCATTGACTTGCTCAGCAAACATGGATTAAGCCTTTAAACCTTTAAAAATAATTTCCCATAACTCCAGTACAAAACAATCAAGCAATTTTTTATACTTTATTTTTTATTTTTTTATTTTTTAAACTTTATTTTTTAAAGTTATTCCAAAACAACAAGGTGGCTCTTTGTGTGAATAAAAAAGGCTGGCTGCTCATGACTGAGGAATGGAGTTCAATTCTTGGAACCTAGGAAGGAAGGAAAGAACCAATTTCTGAAAGTTGTCCTCTTGCCTTTACATGCAAGATACGATGTTAAAACTTGGTCACAATCATAAGCATGCATGCACACACATACACACACAGGGAGATAAAATAAAATATATTTAATTCAATTAAAACATTTAAAGTTACCCACATGGTTGCTAAGTACATATAAACGGTATTTTCCTCTATTATGTATGTCTCATATATATATATATGTATGTATATATATGTATATATATGTGTATATATGTGTGTGTATATATATATCACAATAACATTTATTTACTCAGAATGTATTTAATATTGTATATTTATGTAGTATATGTTCTAGAGATATTTGAGGGGTACAGTGAATATGAATAACAATAGCAAATATTGAATCACTTTTATACTGGATTCAAGCAACCACAGACCTCTGTGCCATCAGGGACTTCAGGAGGGAATCAGCACTGATCAATTCCTTCAATTTTTACCTGAAGTCATGGAAAGAATACAGCTTAGACAAGCTTCCATTCTTTAATTGACTTATTCAAGAACCACTAGCTAAATAATTCATAATAAGTAATTTGGTGTCTATCACGAGGCATACTAAGAAAAGTTACACAAAATATCTCAGTCTAGAAAGCACCACATATCTCTATAACATTATATATTTTGCATTAATCTACATAAACTTCACCAGGAACATTTAACTTCCCCTTACAACCTCTTGTGACATTGATGACATTTAATTTATAAATGCAGAAACATAGAAATTGTGAGTATGGTTAAAACCAGTAGTACTAATTGTCTTAGTCGTATAAAACTATTTCATCAGTGATAACGACCTGGGAGAGCTGCTCTAACCGCTTTCAGCTTGTTGTGCCAATAGCTTTCTTTCAATGATCCTATTTTTTACAGGTTGTTTTGCAGAAAGGGGAAAAAAGCCCAGAAAATCCATATTTAGTAGTCAACAAATAGCACATCCGTCATGTAGTTGGATATCTTAGAAAACAAATCTTATTGAACTACGTGGCACTAATACAAATGGGCTCTCTCTCTTCCTGCTGGAGTACGAAGGTTGTTATTGTGATTTAGGATCACACACTATCCTTTCAGAGTTATGAAGGAGGCAGAGACGCTCGAGTTTTAATTAACAGCATTGTACAATGCACATACAGAGCGAGTTTCCATGTAGCTCTATAGAAATCCAGGGTAAGGATGCTTTGTAAAGTTAGATCATCAGGGCAAAGCTTTACAGCAGTCAATGAGACAAAGAACATTCACATGCAGATTTTTTATCTGGTGAGAGCCCAGAAACTCTTGTTCAGTGTCTCATCCCTAACTTTCATCCACAGGAACCTGGTAAATAGATGTTCTCTAAAAAGGGTCCCATTATTTCTTGCTCTTTTAAAGCGAGCCTTTTGCAATCTATTAGAGGAAGATATAGCCATTCTCCCCCTGGGCATGTTCAAGTGTATGCTGGTCATCACCTAATGCTATTTGCAACCCTATGTTTTTCTTTCCTGTCAAAAGGATTTCTTTCATTTCATTCTTGCCATAGGGCTTTAAAAATAAATTTACTGGAGCCTGCACTTCTAGGGTTTCTAACAACGCAGAAATGTTAACAACTGCAGTACATCCACCTGTACAAAAGGCACTGTTCCAAGGAGTTTAATTTTTATAAAAACAAACTTTCATTTAATTGTTTCATTGTATTACAGATACTGAGAAAAATGTAATAATTGCAAATGAACCGAGTTTAAAATAGATTTAAGTTATAATTTGATATTTATCCACAAAAATTCATTAGTGATATTTTTTTCTAAGTGCATCTATTTACATGACATAGAAATTTCCATGACATAGAAATATTAAAGCATTCGTAATTCAATAATTGAATAATGAAAGTCATTTTATTATACACTGCACGACGTGTGCTAAAGCATTGATAAAATCAAACTAATAGAGTTTGCGGGTTTTTTCTGTTCATAGATAAAATTGATATTTTCATTAAACTTTTCCACTTAAAGATATTTGTGCTGGTACATAGATAGAATAAGTTACTTCCTAATTCACCTAATTGTAAAATAATTACTAAAATTTAAGATCCAATATTGCATATTTAATAGGACTATTTAAAAAAGGATGTTTAAATATGCATGTTCATAGCTAGCATGGTAGACATGAAGGAGATAAATTAGTAGATTAAAATGATATCTAACCTCACCAGTCCATAAACTAAGGACCTGAGAACAATGGTAGCCAATAAATGGTCATCCCCATGACGGGAAAAATTCAAATTCTTTTACATCCATTTTTTTTTTGTTACAATACAACGATTGGACACTATACACTAGGATCATGAGGAATAAAAATAGGACCAGTACATTTAACTAAAATTTCTGAATTTATTGATATTTTCTATAAAGTCTTGCCTTTCCAAGCAGCAATCTCACAATGTAATATAAGCCATTACACTTGAAATAACAATTATTATTCTGATACTGTTTAAACTATGAATCTGGGAAGGAAGGCCACTGTGGAATGCATGTATTTTGCTGCTACTGTTTTGATATTGTAGTAAAGACTAAAAACTAAAAATCAATAAAATTTTCAAGGTAATTTTGACTTAGTGAGGCAAAAGAAGCGTCAACATATCCCAAGCAAATACTGTGTGTGTGTGTGTGTATGTGTGTGTGTGTGTGTGTGTGTGTGTGTGTGTGTGTGTAAAAATCATAGATGTCTTTTTAACATGTGAAAACTGAATGTGAAATCAACTGTGTCAATTACTTTGGGTGAGGCAACATGTCAGAGGTTCACCTGCTCTTCACTGGAGAGGCCATACCTGATAGATTATACAAAGATAGAAGTGTAGCTACATTTAGAAATTTTACTACACGTCGCTTGCCTCTTATATGAACCATTAGCATTTACTTTAAGGCGGCATCCATTGCATTATAGGTTGAAAACCATAGGTTGAAAACCATCACTTGCAGCTATATTGTAACAGGCATGCTGCAGTGATGGTCTAGGACTACTTTCTTTACATCCAAAAGCAAAAATAATTTTCTACCTGTCTAACTCTATCCCAAAGGCTACAAGTTCTACCTGGGTCATAGCTCCCATCACCTAGAAGGGAGAGAAGATGTCCTATCCTTTACTGTGGCATTTTCTCTTGAATACTTGAAGTAGTTGAAAACATTCTTTGTTTATGCCAACTAAAGAGCTTATCAAATTTGACCCAGTTGTTTTAAAAGTATAATAATTACCTTTTATACTTTCCATGAAAGATACCTTACTTTCCAAAGAGAAAAATAGAATCGTGGGTCTACTTTTTCATACTTATTCCTTTTCTTCTGGGGAAAATAAGAAATTAAGGATATGGCAAGAGTGCACTGACTTAGCATTGGCCTAGTGGTTCTACGCTGACAAGGGCGGGGCTGATAAACTACCACCACTTCTAAAGGGACAGTGACACATGATGGTGAAATATGGCTCAGCGGATCTTCTGACAGCTGGCACCCCATTATCTGCATTGCAGGTGCTTTGGGGAGCTCAATAGGAAATACGTTTTTAAATATTTCTAAAATGAAAGAAAAAGAAGCCAAGGAAAAGATCTTTAAGTTGTCACCTGTATCTTTGGAAACCGTTGGTAATCTAATGCAGGGGTGTTACAACAGGTGAAAGTGCGTCACGAGAAGTTAAATGTATGTCACATGACTTTTCCCACGAATTCCAAGACTATACACGTTAAACAGAGCAGAAGGAGGCGGGAAGGTTAAATTCTTTCCTCCACTTGGTCCAATCTGTATATAACAAATTGTGGGAGCAACCAAAGCTTCCCGCTGCACTCAGGCTACTTCTCTCATGCACCATGGAACTTGGATACGTTGGGTTTGAGGATCTTAAGAGGGGAACAAGCCTTTGAAGTATGAAATGGGAAAATAATGGTACTGCACAGCAATATCATACTTTGCTAAATATCTTATTAAAAACCATGTGGTTGTTTTTCCAGAACCAATTATATTTCATGACCAATTTCTAAAGCATTTGAAAGATTTCCTTTGTACTCATGAACACGACATATTATTTTGAAATATTTGGATATAAGGCAGCTCTTTATGAGGGACACAGTTACTTCACAGTTGGAAAGGCCATGGTCTTTCTTTAGAACAGTGACTACAGATTGAAAAATGTGAAGCCCTTCGTTCTTCATGGCTATATTTCCTCTCAGTCAATGGCACAAATCAGCGAACTTTTCTGAAACTCTGCTTGTTTATTGACCTCCGGCATGGAGTGGACTCCATAGCCTGGTGTTTGGGTGCTCGAGTTCATAACAATGGTGTTCAGATATATGGGCACAAAAGTGAGTAGATCTCTTTTCCGCTGGCACAGGCCCCAGCTGAAGTAATTTTTCAGTACAATCAAGAACAAGAGTACTTTGCAAACAAAAGGGTCAAAACCCAAAATCTGAGAGGAGGAAAGCATTTGAGATTATGAAGATACGTGTAGCAGCTTTGTGTTTCTTTTTTCCTCCATTAATCTCACTCTAGCTGTTCAGAGGAATCTAACTACCTGGATATATTCTAAATATTTTCTTCCAATCTGTACACACAAAAATTTCCAAGTTGTGGCTTTGGGTTTTTCGATTATGATCTTATGACAATAAAAATGATTTAGTGCTTGTTATATTTTGGCCTCCTGTGTTTCTTTTACTCCAGATTGACTTTTTTTAATAAAAGAATATATACATATATCGATACTATATCTATACAACATAGTATCTATTATCCAAATATTAATGTTTATTTATCAGTCGTGGGGATTGTAAGCATCAATTCTCAACGTTGGTAAGGCTCAGAAAAGGCAGTTTCGTCATGGAATATGAATATGCTTCTTGATTAAGATGCAAATGAGATGCTCATCTTTTACCTTTGCTTTCCCATTACCTCAGACTAAATCAGAGCATAAATAAATTCATTTCATTAGAAGCATGTCTTTTTCTTTTCTAGTCTCTTTCCACTAAATTTTGACAAGGGCCACCTGTAAGGTGATTGATTTCAGAACTTCATTTACTATAAAAGGAATTTGAGATTTATTTATCTTATTATTTTATGGGTATAGGTGCTTTTCCTGCATGTATGTGTGGGTAGCATGTGCATGGCCCCTGCCAGAAAATAACCAGTAAAAGAAGAAGAAGAAGGAGGAGGAGGAGAAGGAGGAGGAGAAGGAGGAAGAGAAGTAGGAGAAGCAGGAGGAAGAGGAGGAGAAGCAGGAGAAGCAGGAGAAGCAGGAGGAGGAGGAGGAAGAAGAAGAAGAGGAGGAAGAGGAGGAAGAGGAGGAGGAGGAAAGAGGAGGAGGAGGCATCAGATACCCTGATACTGGGGTTACAAGCCAAATTAGCTATCCTATGCAAGATGTTACTGATGTTCTTATCCACAGGAACAATTCTCCAATCAGAGCTCAAATTCTTAAAAAATCGACAATTATTAAGGCCAGGGAGATGGGTCAGCAGTTTAAGGCTCTTCCTATCAAGCTTGGGGACCTGACTTTTTATCCTTAAGCCCAGAAGAGACAGATACTGACACATTTTCCTGACTTTCACATGCTTGCAGTGATACATGTCTACCTGCACTCACATATGCAAATGAATTAATATAATAAAATATTTTTATAGAGGGAACTCCTTTATTTGGTCCAGATATTTGTAGAAACCCAAAACCAGCTACAAATAAAAAATTGAAATGTAACTTTTTGTAGTGGTAGTAATAGTATTAGTAGTATTAGTAGTAGTAGTTAGTAGTAGTAGTATTAATAGTAGTAGTAGTAGTAGTAGTAGAGTAGCAGCAGCAGTAGTAGTAGTATAGTAGAGTAGGAGTAGTAGGAATAGGATTAGTAGTTGTAGTTGTAGTATGAAAAGGAGGAGGAGGAGGAGGAGGAGGAGGAGGAGGAGGAGGAGGAGGAGTTGTCGTTCTTGTTTTTATCGTTTGGTACTCGTGTCCAGAAGAAGAAATACTTTTGAGAAATTTCATTTTTCCCTTACTTTGTGTTTCATCTTTGATCCTCAAACTTCTACATAAACTATTAAGGAAGAAAAATAAAAGCATCTAAACACCAACTCTTATAGGTGTATGTGCTTCGCTGACACACAGCGCCACAGCATGTGTTTGGGAGAAACAGAGAATGATGCTAGAATTCAATTTAAGAGACTATGAAAGGAACTAGCCTGTTAAAAATAAACCTATAATGATCGATCGGGTTTCTGCCTTCCTTAAATACTTTCGCTGTTGCACTGGCTTAGTCATTAGCATGCAATGAAGTCTCCAATTATTATCTGCCCTGCTGTTCTCCACTCACACCGATTGTCAGTTTTCAGTTTTGAAATGTATTGCATGATGTGAAAGGCGTCATTCTTTCCGCCACTCGTCTGTGGAGCTCCTATGCTTTCTGACTTCCTCAGGCTTTTCTTGTTACAAAGTCAGCGCTAATAGCAATGCTGTACTTTGGGTTTTCTAAGCACTCACACTGTGAAAGAATTCACTGAGGTCTTTCTTATGTGCACCAGAGTTTATTTCTTTCTGTTTTCCACTTAGGATATTGAAAATGCTTATATTAACATTTGCCTTCAGCCAAAAAGAAAATTACATTTTGTTTTGTTTCTCAAAAATGGTGCTATTTTTGTCCCCATCGAGACTCATGACTGGCGCTGATTTTTATTTCCCTTCATTATCCAACTAGCATCTTAAACAATTTATTTAAACTAAAGCAAAAGAACCTTAGGTTTTGAGCCTATAATTCGGGGCTCTGTGACACAGTAGCCACCAGGCACACAAGTCACTCAACTGTGGCCTTCCAATGTCAGAATCTGATGGCTTACATGAAACAAAGTGAAACCTCTTGTTCATGACTACCGTATTGATTATCTTACAGACTGGTAAGATGCTATACTAGATTACATACAACATGCTACTGGAAATATCATTGAACGTGTTGTTTTGTGTTTTAAATGAGGACTCCAAAGGAAATTTCTAGTTATACAAGTGCTTCTTTGTAATCTGTTTTAACAGAAAAGCTCATGTACAAGATTAGTGTGTGGTGTGTGTGTGTGTGTGTGTGTGAGAGAGAGAGAGAGAGAGAGAGAGAGAGAGAGAGAGAGAGAGAGAGAGAAAGAGAGAGAGATGTGTTGTTTTGGAGGGTATTTATTATATCTGCATTTGCATGCAGATAGCCATACAGAAACATACACATATCCTGTCCATGAGATTATGTAAAAGGCATGTTTCGTATCCATTCTGACTAGTGTTCTATTTAGTAGTTCTTTGTGTGTTAGAATAAGAGCGTACAAGTAGACATCCGTGTATATATGGCTGCTTGATTATAAAGACTAGAAGACAGTTTCTAGTGTCTTTCCTCAGGAGCACTTCACCTTACCATTACAGTCATGTTCCCGTTCAGAACCTAACGCAGACAAGTATAAGGAGCCAACAGGAACCAGCGATCCTGATAGCTCTCTGCTAGAGTTACAGTCAGGAGATGCTGTGCCTTGATTTTTCAAAAGATTCTAGACTTGTAATTATAGGCTAGCACTTTTAGCATCTCTCCAGCCACAAAAGGCATAGTTTCACAGAACATGCATTTGCCACCTATCTGCTAATTATGTCTCTGTTCTAATTAACATTCTCATCATTTATATTTAATTATTATTAGAGGTCTAAGCTTTATTCTCAGTAATTCATAGGTCATGTTTATTTCTCCTCGTTAACTATTGCCACCAAGTTGCATCTTGACCTACAAACTTAAGTTCCTTCACTGAAACTCTGGTCCATTTGCCCATCATCCACCCATCCCACTTCTCTCTGGTAACTGAATTCCACTTCTTGGCTTTATACGTCTGAATATTTTATGTAGTATAGAGTATCCTCTATACTATTTGTCTTCTCTTGCACTTATTCATATAGTACAATGTCTTCCAGCTTCTATTCTCTTTTCCCCAGTCAGAATTTTAAGTCTGATCTATATTTTATGTGTTTATCCTCATTCAACTGTGCCCGATTCACGTTTTACTTCTAGATTTGCTCACTGATGATGTTTATTTTAAAATATGGGAAGACACTGTTATTAATTGAGATGTTACTTTGATACTTTTTTTCTCCCTTTGGTATCTTGATGTCTCTTTTTAATTGGTTATTTTATTTATTTACATTTCAAATGTTGTCCCCCTTCCCAGGAAAACTTCCTAGTCCCCCCACCCCCTGCTTCTATGATGGTGCTCCCCCACCCACTCACTCCATCTAGCCTCAGTGCCCTAGCAAGCCCCTACGCTGGGTCATCGAGCATCCACAGAACCAAGGGGCTCCCCTTACATTGATGCCAGATAGGGCCAGCCTCTGCTACATATGCAGCGGGAGCCATTGGTCTCCATGTGTTCTCTTCAGTTGGTGGCTTAGTCACTGGGAGCTCCGGGAGTGTCTGGTCATTTTATATTGTCATTTAATCATGTATATGCATATTTGTGTGCATGCTTTGTATACAGTTAATTGCATGAGGCCGGTATAGACCTGATGCTTTAGATCTGGCAGAGCTGCATTTTTGGGTGGTTGTGAGTAGCCTGATGTGGGTACTGGGAACTGAAGTCAAATCGCCCTGAAGAGCAGTATACAGTCTTAGGTACCAAAGCATCTCTCTACCCAATTTTGCTACACATTATAATCCAACAACTTTTTATTTAAAACTCTCTACTCCCCCCATAACCACTTCCTACTTCTTTTCTTATATTAGAGCTTTACAAATGCATATGTTTTCAGCTTTTAACAAGAGATAAATCCAAGAGAACCTGGATTTCTGCTAGATAGGCATATCATGTAATCTAACAATTAACTCCCTAGCCTGTAGCCTCATAGTGATTTCTCCGGCTGCGTGCTTTGTTTTCTATGTACCCACGTAACCACTCGTCTAGAGGATTTAGAGCAAAATCTCTGAAAACTGGAGTGTCAGACAGTGAGGACAAAGTTTGTGAGAAATATATAATTTGCAGTCATAAAAGTCCAGATTGAGATTCTTTTAAATCAGAATAGATTTTTCAAAACATTCTTCTTTCTAAAGATAATTCTGCCATAACCAAACTTTGTGGTTTAAAATAGAAAAAAGAGTTAGAGAACACTGCTAGACAGGAAAATGCTAAGACAGGAGATGAAGCTCTGCTTTACATAGTCTCAAGAATGGGCTTTCAGTCTCAGAACAACTCAGGGGCAAAACGACATTTGTTAGGTATTTGTATGTAGTTTTTCCTCGTTTACGAGGCACTAGCATTGTATGTTTTCAATCAGACACAGTTTTCAATCTCAGAGAAATCTAGGAGCTGCTCTTAAAGAACAAATTCAAATCTCAGTCTTTTCTGGTCTGTACTTTGTCTTCCTTAACCAGAGATCAGGAAAACCCGCAGTGTTCTTGAGCATTATATTGCACAATGTTTATTTTCAAAGGAACATATGCACTTGTTCCCTGTAATCAAGTATCAGATCATCAAAACTATTTTTATTGTAAATATGTCAGATGCTCACTTTATGATAGTATATCCAAAATCATATTTTTATGAAGACATTATACTTTGTGCAAGTTTTGATGTGTCAGAAATTATAGTTTGCACTTAAAGAAGCTATGAATGATTGTCCAGTTTTCGTGAGATTCATCAAAATGGCAGCAATGCAAAACAAAGAGCGATGGTGTACCGGCCTGAAGGAAGAAGGTTTTTGCAACGTGTGCGTGTAAAATAAAGGATTCAATTGGCACTCCAGAGCCGTCTCTTTAGTGAAGAAACAGAAAGGTCAAAAACTTCTAGTGACAGGAGAAAAGGAATCCTTTTGTAAGATCTAAAGATGACCCTTACAACCACAAATTTCAATTAAAAGAAAGGTTAGGGGGAGGGTGCTGTCCTGAAGTCTTCCGTGACATGATGCCAGGAGTCATATTTCAGGATGTTTTATGTGAATGGGAAATGCTCTCAATTTAATTGTAGCTTTTCTTTTTATCTTACATCTGGAAGAGCTTGTCATATTGTAAACAAACCTTATGTGACGTACAGGCATATTAAAGCTGTCCTATTTATATATCTCCAAACAGACAGAGTGATTCTGGCTCAAAACTTATATGGCCTTTTCATGCATTGTAGGGAATTATGTGATAGATTATCAAACAAATATTGTAAGTTTCTACTTAGTTATAAATTTAGGATTTTTTTTTAATTTTTGCACCAAAACTTATTCTGAGAAATAAAGGAGCATGAGGTGTGGGCTTTTTAATACATTGCTTTGATACAAAACTAATTACTCTAGCATCTATAAACAACGTATTTGCATCTCTCTGGGTACTTCACATTTTTCACATATTTTGTGAATAATTAAGTGATATTCACCACTGTCAAAGATGAACATTTTTGCAACTGTATGACTCCATCTTTCTGTTCCTCACACATCTCGCTGTATAAAGAAGCCAACAGAGAGATCTCCTGCTCCCTTGGAAGCTTTCTCAGATTCTCCTTGGCAGTTCCCAACAGTTCGGCCAAGTCTATGTTATTATGTATAATAAGCACATAAGTGTTTATGCCACTTTGACTGCAGAAATTATCCTGTATTCATTTTTCCATGTACAAAGCACACCATGATTCTCAGTAATAATCTGTTTATCAAGTGATGATTGTTCAGTAAAACAACAAATTTCTAATTTCTTTATAATTAATAATAATTAATAATAATAAATTTCCTTATTCACTTTACATCCTGTTCACTGCCCTCATCCTGGTCTCCCCTTTCCACAATACTTCTCCCATCCCTTTGTCCTTTGAGTGTGTGGGGGACCCCTGGGTATCACCCCACCGTGGCACATCAAGTCTCTGTGAGGCTACACACATCCACTCCCACTGAGGCCAACAAGGCAGGCCAGGTAGAAAAGCATATTCCATGGACAAGCAACAGATTTCAGGATAGCCCCTATCTAGGGATTCAGGACCCACATGAGGACCAAGCTGCACTTCTACATATGTTCAGGGAGACCTAGGTCTTGCCTGTGTAAGTTCTTTGGTTGGTGGTTCAGTGTCTGAGACTGGGTCTAGGTTGGTTGATTCTGCTGGTCTTCCTGTGGAATTCCTATCCTCTTCAGTGCCCACTATCCTTTCACTATTCTTCCATAAGAGTCCCTAAGCTCTATCTACTCTTAGGCTATGGGTATCTGTGTCTGTTTGCATCACCTTCTGGGTAGAGCCTCTCTGAAGGCAGCCATGCTATACCATGCAAGCTTAACAGAATATCACTAACAGTGTTTTTCAAAAAGAGAAGAGTTCTACTGAGGGGCAGGTAAAGGAATAAACATTTCTGGCTACTTTAGTAGTCTTGCTTTCTTCTTAGTATTTTATCCTAACAGATTCATCTAAGAATCTATGTACTTTCTTATTTGATTTAATCTGCCTGCTTATCCAAATGCTGAATTCATATTTTTACCTGGCACATTCCTTCCCCAATAAGAAGTGGCACAATACTCCAAACAGCTGTGACAAATCCGTCTAAGGAGTGAATAGATTAATAAATGTTCAATTAAAATGTCTTTCAGGATATTAACTGTACAAATTTCAAAGCTGTGAATAAACACTACTGAATAGTGTTAAATACAGACCTGGGATGATTTAAAAAGAATGGAGACTCTAAAATGTATTTTTTTTATACTGGATACTTTGCCTGAAATTTTCTTGTATTTGTATCAGAACATAGTATGATGTCATCATCAATTGAAGAATGACAATAGAACTGATGGTCCTCCTAAGTAGATAGTAAGTTCATATAAACAACCGTAAGAATTTTTAAAAATCAGAGAAAAAATATCAACACGAGAGTCTAGCTAAGACATGTATGGAATCCAATGTGTCCAAGAAAACACATTATACATTATTAAACAAAATGAAGTCCTGCTGACTGGACTTTAAATTATCTTAGAAAAGGCAGCTAGTCCTATATTACATTGAGCTATGTGTCTATTAAGAGATAAAATTGACAGGTAATTATTCTCTCCACTGACGATTTCATGATTAGAAGTATTTTAATTGCTGCTCTCAACTGCATTAAACGTGTGCTTCCATAGCATCTCAATCCCAAAGCCGTCATTAGGAGATGTGTTTAGTAAGCATGGGAGATGTGTAAGTCAACTAGGGAAACTTGTCATGAGATGGAATCAGTTGTTGATGGCTTTAAAAGGTGATTTATTATATAGAGCTCTTGACTACCTGAAGTGCCAGACATAAAACTGAATATTTTCTGTGTAATTACACTGAATAATTATTAGTGACAGACTTATTCAGCGACACTTAGACCAGCCTTCCGGGTGATGTGGCAGCAGAAGTGGTGGAGGTTGTCCACAGTCTGAAGGAACCTGATGACACAGTCTTAGAATCTGAACATTAACTCATGTTCTCCAAGCACAGTTTTCTTTCTTCTTCCTTTATAATTTTTGTAGAGCAAATTTCTCTCCCTCGCAAATTACAGACCTCTCTTGCTTCTCTGGAAAATTGTCCCTATTTTCCTCTCTTGGGTATTTCACAACAGCCTCACAATGAAGTAATTTGAGCATTTACAAACTTGATACAATGCCTCATTCCTCACATCCAAGTCATTTAAATTCTTTCCTCAGCGCCTGCTTCTCCCAGATTGTGTCCAAGTTTAGCAGTGGAGACCCGAAGTTCAGTGATCAGCTGAACTTTTGACTCACATAAATGACTTTCAATAAATTTAATTAAATTTATATTAGCAGATTAGACCTGGGCAGAAAGATTTCCGTTTCTGTTATTAGAGAATATTTCAAGTCTAAAGATGGAAACCATTTTTACCTCTAACTGGAGCATGTTTTGTCTTAATTAGAGCCCAACTATTTACTTTTAGGGCTTCCAGATTCTCAGTGATGAAAACAAGGTTTGGGTTTGAATTTTTAATCCTCCAAAAAAAAAAAAAAGAAAAAAAAGAAAGAAAGAAAAAAAACCAAAAATCAAAAACCAAACCAAACCAAACCAAACCAAACCAAAATGAGTGCAGTGTGTGTTCTTGTGCCTGCACGCCCACCGCTTTTCTGTCTACGGTGTGTTAATCCTCATATATTGAAAAGCATCTCCTTTCAGGCAGTGAAATGTAGATTGCCAAAAAGTTTGAATTTCTCATTCCCTTCACACCCCAGCTTGCTGAGTTTAGAGCTGTCCCTGGTATCTGTGTCATGGTTGTTTAAATGGATTTTTTTGTCTGGTGACACGATGTAGCATTGTTATGTGATAATCATTCAAGTCCATTCTAGTTTACCTCAAAAATATTTCCTGTATGTTTATAATGTTGCTTGATAAAGTAGACTTTCTCCAAAAGTGTAAAATGTAAATAATACACTCTTAGCTTCATTTCTGTAGTTTGGTGACCACAAATAATTGAAAGGATACACACACACACACACACACACACACACACACACACACACACACACACTCACACACACACACATAGAGGACAGGGGAGAGAACTGATATTTAACTGAAATAAAATATGATCTTTCTTTCAGTCAGTTTGTTTCTAAAACAGTAGGAATATTCATTTGAGTTAGCTCATAATTTTAAAAAAGACTGGAAAATTTTCAGTTTTAATTTTTTAATCTCTATGGTTACCTTCATTATATGTTACCAGTTTACAATTAACAAAATTAATTATGTAAGTATACTTAAAACTTTTGTTATTTTGTTATGTTGCATCAATATTTTCTGATAATTCCTCCTAAACAATGACACTAACCAAGAACATTCACCGACTGGAAGTTGTAAATGAAGTGTATCAAAGGCATTCACATGTATTTTGCTCTTGTGGTCACTGTGTTTATGTATTTTTAGAAATAACATTATATGCTAACATTATATATTAGTAGGGAGGGGTTTGTGTGTTAAAAATAAAAGCAGTGAAGAAAAATGGTAACTGACTTGTACATTATCTAACATCTTTCTTCAACTGTTGTCAGCTCTGCACAACAACATAAAAACATAAACGAACAAACAAAAACAATAGACTAAAAACCAACACTGTTTCTAACTGCTTGAAGGGATGGACATCTAACTCATGCCATAGTGGAAACACTACTTCTCAAGTGTGTCTGGGCAACACTAATGACCTAGGCTGCCTGTCAAAATGCACTGTACAGGGAATTGAATAGTTCTCCTCTTTTCACTGAAGATAGAAAACCAGTCTCATGCATGACACTGTGAATATCGGGGTGCAGAAGATCACAGAGTAGTGGAAGCTGTGCTAATGTGTCAAGGACGCCACAGATATTTGAGGTCAAGTAGCTTCAGGAACACTTCTCTCTATATATATACATAGATAGATAGATAGATAGATAGATAGATAGATAGATAGATAGATAGATAGAGATAGAGATATAGATAGATATATTGAGAAGAAATTCTGTATCTGTTTGCTTACCTTAAGTATACTTAGGGACTATATGTTCAATTTAAAGGTAAATAATATATTTATTATATAATAATACAAAAATAAAAAGGCATCATATTTAAACATTGCATGCAAGCAGTATCATGAGAAAACACTTGAAATATTCCAAAACCTGAGTGCTATTATGAATAAGAAATGGTCTCTACACTTCAAAATTTTTGATATACTTTAAAATAGGACCTGTAATTCGCCTATATTCAGATAAAAGTGCTGAGCTTTCTTATTTTTAATTTTAGAGAGGCTTAAATTAAGACCATCTGTTGAAAGTTAATCATAGCATAAAATATTTAGTATATTAATGTTTGGACAAGTTAAAATATTATATCCCAATATTTCTCTGTCTTGTAAATGGCATTACAATGCATGTGGTAGATATTTCCTAATGAAAACTGATTATAAGTTTTGCTTCAGCAAGTAATTTCCAACTAATGAGTATGAAGAAAAATATTAAAATATCAATTCAGAGAACTGATTATATCTTTTAATCCTAGGACATGGTGATAATTGATTAAATAGTAACGTATGTGACAAGATTCTCAAAATTTAGCCGGTTATTAGATATATTAAGTGTGTAATATTCAAAATAAATTTGTCATATCACAATTATATTCAATGGTTATTAGCAGTTATTATTTCTTACACTTATTGATTTGGGGCTTGATTATAAATAGAGTCCTACTTGACAGATCATGTAAATAATTCAGTCTTTGCACCAGTTCAGAATTTTGGTGGCCGCTAAAAATGGAAGTTCACCTATCCGGATCCGATCTTACATAATTTGTGTGCGCGGGAGGGGCACTCTGCACCTTTTTAGGGTACGTATTCAAATGTAAGCGAGTGTCTGCAAGCAGAGGCTGGAGGAGAGAGTATGCTCTTCTCTACCATGTCTGTCCCTTCCCCTGAGGCAGGCTCTCTCAATGGATGTGAATTCCACTGTTACAGCAAGGAAAGCTCACTCAGAAAACCTCCTTTCTCCACCCCCATAGTTGTGAGGTTACACTTGTTTTTGTGACAAAGTATTTTTGAGAACGGTGCAGGGAATCTGATCAGGCATCCTGACCTTTTTGTAGCTGGTGCTGTATTCAGCTAATCCATCTCTCACGGCCTTGCAGGTCTGTTTGTCTGTTTGTTTGTTTTGTTTTTCAATTAATTTTTTCATATAATGTACTCTAATCATGCTTTAAAAATTTTCCTTTTTATTTATTCTTCTCTCCTATTGTATCTCAACTCCAGTTTCCCCTCCCTTGCTTCTCCCAGCTCCAGTCCCCCACCTTTCTTCTTTCCCACACCACCCACTCCTCCTCCATTTCCCTTCAGTAAAGAGCAGGCCTCCCAGAGATATCAACCAAACATTGGATACCAAAGTCCAATATGCACAGAGTGCAGTGTTGCCTAACTTCTGATAGCTTAGATAACATGGCCAATGCTTTACTATGAAATAACCTGTCTTTAGGTGTTGTTTACAATGGAAGGTTACTGTGAGTACTTTTAATTTGTTTGAGGTATTTCAAGATAAGGTAGGTTAAGAGCAAATATGTTATTCAACACATGGCAAGAACACGATATATTAAAAATTTGATGGATTTATTGGGATTGAATTCTATCATAAACCCAGAAGCATATGTTTAATTTTATGTATAATCAATCCTTTATGTGAAAGCTAGCTTGATGTCAGCTCATATCTATATAAGGAAATATTATTTGGGTTCAACATCACATCATTAGCCTCTAACACAACTAACCGAAACCTGGCATTCCGTCTTCTCATAACCTCACAGGAGTCCAAATTATATGGGTGAGAGAATGGAAGATGTTAGAATTTTATATGGGTGAGGGAATGAAGGATGTTAGAATTTTTTGCCAGATGCATGGGTGATTCTGGATGGAACGTTAGGCATCATAGTATCAAATTGGACGTTAACCTTCTGACTCAGATTTAATATGTTTTTCTAAAATACAAAAAAATAGCTGTAACCTTTATGATGTCAGTTTAATGTTTCAAACTTTGTTTTCCTGTTGTCTTAATAATTAACATAGCATTTCCTCGAGATTCCAGCTTGACTTCCCTTACAAAATTCCCTTTCGAAATTGGCATCTGTGAGCTGGATTCAATCTTCATGACTTAATAGTGGTACTGAGTTTTAATTCACTTTAATTGTAATACTGAGTTTTTAATTTAACTAACTCACTGATATTAACCAAAAACCTGAATTTTAAGGACTGTGGAGATGGCTCCATGGTTAAGCGTGCTTTCTGCTGTTCTTCCAGAGACATCAGGTTCAATTTCTAACCCCCACAGGAAGCTCCCAAGCATCTCTAACTGCATTCCAGGGATCCAGTGTCATCCTCTCAGCTCTGTGGGCATCAGGCACACAAGTGCTATATACGCATCAATTAAAAAAATTAAAAGAAAATAGAATTACATCATACTATGTAGGTTAAACGAAGAAAAGGAATATTCTATTTCCTATATAGAAACAGGCTATTACGATTTGTGAGGATTTAGTTATTAGCTTAATTTTTAAAACAATATTACAAATTAAAGGAAACAAAAAGAAGTCATGAGTGGTTAGGAAAAACTAGATATAAAGAAGAAAAAACTCATAAAAATTTGACCATTTCCTTAAAGTAATGTTTCTAAATTCTAGTTAAAATATTCTTGTGATAATCATTGCAAATTCTAATAAATGGAATATTTAGCATGTCAAATATCAAGTGTTATATATGCTGTACTCCTTTTTATGAAAGCAAGGGAGTGTTAGTTACTGTTTTTTTCCAAAGCATTTTCTCCCCTGAAGAGCTCACCTGCTAGGAATGAAGCTGACTTTTGGAGGGAAGAGGAGAAAGAGACTCTTCCTGTGGGAGTGTTGTGAGGCAAATGACAGAAGCTCAGGCAGCAATGCTGGGTGGGAGGACTGGTGCTTCGAGGACAGATCCTCTGATGAATATGTAAGTGATATCACCATTTGTGCTCGGAAATAATGGGTTTCCATTTAAAATGAAATTAAAATATAATGAAGCAAATGTGGTGTCTGTCAAGTTCATTACAATAAAGTCCTAAATTTATTCATACTTCTCATCTTGATAAAACGCTGAACTGCAAGATCAATAGTGTGCTTGCAATGTCTGCCCCAATTCTAATAAAACAATGACAAGTTTGTATGCATGCGTGTGTATCTACTTACTTAAATCTAGTCAAAAAACCTATATAGTCTTCACACACACAATAATCAGCTCAAAGTTTTAATGAATTTAAGGAAGTGAGTACTGATATGGTTCAATCATGTAAATAAATTAAATCCTTATTTTTGGCCAACTATCTTACAAATGTTTGTTTAGTAACATAAATATATACAATTATATAATTTCAGAGCTGCATATAAACATCATTATTGCCATGGTTTATTGCAAGACAAATATAAAAGAATAAGCAGGGGTTGGGGATTTAGCTCAGTGGTAGAGCGCTTGCCTAGGAAGCGCAAGGCCCTGGGTTTGGTCCCCAGCTCCGAAAAAAAAAAAAAAGAACCAAAAAAAAAAAAAGAATAAGCAAACAAAGTTATACAGTATTATCTTTCTATTTATTTTAATATTTTGATTGTGTCTTCTCTAAAAATTATATTAGGTAAGTAGTTCACAAATGCACATAAAATATTATTAGTATGTCTAGTAACTTAATGTGCATTTGACCTGAGAAATTTATTTGAAAACTCATATGAAAGAAATTTGCTTAAATTTATTTAATTTGACTTTCCAAAATAAGCAAACTTCTTCATCCTTAACTGTTTTTAAGTCATGGCACACAACACTCAGTGTCTCGGTCTCAGCAGGGAAGCCCTGGGGAACAAGGCACGTGCCATTAATTCACCAGATCACAAAGAGATCCGGCATTCATTTACCATCTCGGCACCACCATCAAACACACAGGAATGTGGGCTGGGAGCTTCCAAAGGTTCTCCAAGTACAGTTTTCCTATCAGATTGAATCAGGGGGCGAGCAGGAATTCTACACTGCAGTGGGTTAGAAAGACTAGGCACAAAACAGAAGGTGTTATTGTCTAAATGGTTCTCCACTCTGTAATGACACTTAATGTTGCACAGTCCATTATTTCTAATAGATACTGACTCCTTTAAATTCCGTTCCTATTTATCCTCCTGTTCTTTCCTTATGATCAGAAAATTTGGACGGTCAAACTTTTGGGCTATTGAATTCACATGTTTTCTTTGGAGATGGAGGTTGCACAGGTGTCTTCCTGCAGTCTTAGTTGTACTTAAAATGTTATCGTGTGTGTGGCTTGATTGTACTTTGGGCTACACTCGACAGATTTTCACTTCCGCCAACGCTAGCACATTGTCACCTCTTCATTGTCCCTTCTGTCAAATTGACATCCCAGTGATAAAAAGTAAACATAGAGTTGTCGAATTCCTTTCCTCTGTCTCTTTATCCATGATGCCTCTTTTTCCCCGTAGAACCCCAAAGTCATTAGTCTATGAATTTTATTTTGCATCTGAATTAAGGCATGGGCATGAGCAAAGTGCTACTCTTTAGACGTCAGCAGTGATGTTTTCTATTTTCTGTTATATAAATTATACTTATGGAGACTAAAACAACCACTTACTTAGAAAACATATATGTGACAAAGGAAATGGCTAACATTTGCAAAAATGATTTCTCCACTTAAGGATTGATCCTAGGTCCTAGGTTACCAAGAACTAAATGGCAGGAGACCTCTTAGCACCATGCTAATACCTTTCTTAGACTTGTTAATGCTGTCATTTCCATACAAACTCCCAATTCAGGGAAGAAATGATGTGACCATAGCATTACATAATGAATTTGGAAGTAAGAGAAAGATTACTGATTGAACACTTTCTCTTTATTTCTTTTCTTTTTTGGGGGTGGGTAAATGGTACTTTTAAATTTTTATTATTTAAGTGTTTCACGTGTATATACAATGTATGATTACCATATATGTCTCCCAATGTCTTGAGCTCCCTCAAGAACTCAATACATTTGCTTCCCATTTTCACATTCTCCTCTTCTTCCTCCTTTTTTCAACCCTCTCTTCTTCTTTCAGATATACCCCAATTCGTCTGCATCCGATTAGCATTACCCACAAGCACATAAACACTGGTAGTTGAATAGCCTATCAGTGGCCACACCCCCAAACAAAAAGTGCTTTCCCTTCCTCAGTTGCCATCAACTGCCAATAACCCTTCAGGGAAAGGAAGGCGTTCTGATGCCTCCCACCACCTTCAGAGCTGGAATTTGACTCCCTTAATCCTGTGCAGGTGACCACGGTAGCTGGGAGTTCATGAGTGTAGTGGTCATGCAAAACTGCAGAACAATTTGTTTCATTGTTACCTCATGGAAAATAAAGTACTGTCAATTTTAAGACCTAGAATCTTTATTTATTTATTTATTTATTTATTTATTTATTTATTTATTGTTAAATTATGAATGAGATAGGCTTCAAATGCCATCAAGAATAGACCTCATATGTCATGGGAAAATATCTAACAACACTCAGTTCATAAAGATATAAAATTGACATGATCATAGTAAGTTGCTTTGGGAAATTTTGCTGCGGTCAATAAAGAATGCACTGAATTAAGCAACAAGCACATAAAATGAACATGCACACAAGCAAACACACAAAACTCCTGCAATCTCTCCACACTAACCACCGGGGGTCTTTTTTCCTCATAAACATAGTATAAAGTCCTATAAGAAGAATTCTGGTGTATCAGATCATGGAATGCAGTTAATTACTAATTTAATGAGTTTCTACATCTACTCAGTATTTACAATTCTCTGGGTCTTCTGCAGTGTGCTACTGGTAAACATTTTATTTTTATATCCATAATTTACCTGCCTGAAATATTCTTCAGGTTATCAGACTGTTATTTTAGGGCTACACTTGACAACTGTCAGTATAGCAGACAGTTGGAATACTGTATCCATTTAAGAACATTATTAAGAGTATATGTTCAGCGTCTCACACTGGTAACAGAGGCTTATTCTGCAATCGCTTTATTTCAGGGACAAATATATGATTCCATAATACAGAAACAACCTTTAAAAATAAGATTTCAGAGACAAATTAACATTGATAATTTCAATATGACAGATTCACTGATAGTGATGAATAGATAGTAAAAAAGAAAGTCAGATTTTTCAAAGATTTATTTTGGCTTTGAGATTTAGCGGAATGTATGTCTGTACACCGCGCGCAAGGGCTTCTACCTAGGGAAGTATCTACCCTGCCTCATGCCTCACAATCTTAGCATTAGTGGTTAGTTCGCCCATAGGTATTTACGGGTTCTAGGACAGTTGCTCATTTCTTTCATCCAGGTAAAAGTTGTGTACTGAGGAAAAATATATTTTTTAAAGGTGTAATACCCCATATAAGAGTGTCTATTAATCATCTTTGCAAATTGACCAGGCATTAAAAGGAGCATAAAGGTAGCATTATACCGACTAAACAGGCTTTGTACCTTTTTGCCTACTAACTGTTGTTGCAGGCATGTAACTAACATGTATATATATATGTGTGTGTGTATATGTGTATATATATATTATATATATATATCAAATGATTTGGTTCAAATAGCTAATGACTAATTTCTTCTCATAGACTACCATCCCTTTTCTGATCATCTTATGATATATTATGATTTAATTAATTATGTTTAGAAATGTAATGACTCATTCCATGCACATTCTGGATATACTTATATAAAGACATAATTTTCATTAATATATTAATGAGGTATTATGTACAGTTATGAAAAATTGAGACTTATATGTAGATTGATAAAAATGGCTTAGGGAAAGAACTACTCTTTGTCATATAGAAAGTTACATGATATTTAAAATGTGCATGTGCATTCTTATGTCCACACAGACATACCCTCATAGGCATCTCTCTCTGCCTAGACTTCATGCCTCAGCTCACCACAAGCCTAATATTGATAGGATATTTCTCAGCCTGAGTAGCACACCAATTTTCAGTTGTGTAATATTTGAAAGAGCATGTGATACTCTTTCTGAATAATTTTGCTAGCGAATGATATTATTATGAAAAGGATAAATTTAATCTGTTGTACTCATTAAGAAATATTTTCCTTCTTTTATTATTGGATGATTTTTATTTATATTTCAAATGTTATTCCCTTTCCCGGTTTCCCGGCCATAAGCCCCCCTATCCCATCACCCTCCCCTTCTTCTATAAGGGTGTTCCTCCTCCCCAACCACCCCATCTTCCTGCCTCCCCCCATCCCCGACATTCCCCTACACTCCGAGGTAGTTTTAAATTTTATTTATTTATTTATTTGTTTATTTGTTTATTCATTCATTCATTCACTTTACATCCTGCTCACTGTTCCCCTTCTGGTCACTCCCTCCCACAATCCTTCCCACTTCACCCTCCTGTTCTGATGTGGGCCACCCCTGCAAGTCCCCCTCACACTGGCACTTTAAGTCTCTGTGAGGCTAGGCACTTCCTCTCCCACTGAGGCCGGTCTAGGCAGCACAGCTAGAACATATCCCAGCTTTTGGGATATCCTCCACCAGTTGTTCCGAACCCCATAAAGGTCAAGCTGCACATCTGCTACATGTGTGCTCTTAACTAGAGGGCCACCCCGTCAGCATCGCCTCGTATTTGACCCTCAAAGAATTTTCTTAATTCTTTTTCAAACATGAAAACCAGTGGATTGATACTGACCACAGTACTTGAATATGATCTGCCTAGAACAATACAGTGCAATTAAGAATTCTAGAATAGCTTCCCTGTAGCCTAAATCTCATTCATGCTTTGAATAGCTCTGTAACATTATGAAATATACCAAAGCCTCGCTCATAATCCTATCTCATGTGATTTACTGCCCAAGCCATGACTACTGTGTGCAGGTCAAAGTGGCACTGCTTCTTTCACAATAAAAACAAGTTACCACCGCTGTATTAAATCCCAGCCTGTTATCCGAGCCCAGGCAATCCATTTATTTTCATTTTTATTCCACAGTGTATTTTATAACCTAAAAAAGCAGCCCACTCATGAGCATAATGTTACCCCAAAATTTGTAATAACCTCTTTTGTCTCATCTAAATTCCCTAATAATATTTCTTTCCAGCCTAGTTTCAATGAATTTTTTTCCCTTCTTCCTCTCACCCTGCTCTATTGATCATGTTATTTTGTATACATAGTTTAACCCATTCGCACAAACCGTCCTGCCCTGGAACCCCATCGGTTCCCTTCTCTGCTCTTAAAGGACGGGGGAAGTCATGGCGTGAATGATAAAGATAACACATTTGGCCACTATCGTCTTGTTTAATTTAAACGATCTTAGTTGCACAGAATGGGCTTTGTTCTATTATTTTTGATCTGCGTATCTCATGAACATTCTGGATAATAGACCCATTGCTCTCCGCTGTCGTTCCCAGCTCCAGCCGGGTCTCTTTCCCCTTCCCAAATCCATGCTTCCTAGCCTTGTGCCCTACTGATGTTGTAGCAGCTGCTCTGTGTGAATGGCTGCTTCTCAGCCCAGGGAGCGAAACTCTCACACAGCAGCGCAGGCTTAGTCAGCAGCATCTCTGAGGAACCTCCAGGAAGCAAGCCAGAGCTTCCAGAGCCAAAGGTGAGTTTATATTAGCGCCTGGCTACCAATTCTCATCCTTGAGGCTCAAAAATAAAGTTCCATTTATTCCATACTGTTTTTCTTATTGTGTCAGATTCTCTGCTGCGCTCATGCTGACTGAGGAAGCCTGAATGGTTCTGATCTGGCTCTGAGTTTAGTGACTATTGTGTTTTCTCTTTTAAGGTATCTGTTACTCTATATTATTTCCAGAGTAAAACACTGCTCTACCATAAAAAAGTAAATAAATCCCAGTAGTAGGTTCATGGTTTTCTTGTAATACTATTTATTTTCTACCTCAGGATGCCAGCGTTCTTTTACAATAGCTGTTGTGCTAAAGTGATTTTGTTGCTGCTTTAAATCCCATTTGTTCTGCACATCTAATTAAGTTCTGCTTGTCTACACAACTGATCAGTCATAGGTTACATGTTAAACAGGGCAAGCAACTCATTCAAGTTTGCAATAATTAATATAATTGTGTGTTCTCTTACAATGTTTTCCTTTCTGTCATTTTTTAAACATTGAAAATATTCAAAATATATTATTTTTAAAATACTGAGAGCACACCATGTTTGTCTTAACTACATCAAAAAAAAGAAAGAACCAAAAGTTTTTGGTTTTGTTTTTTTCTGAGTGTAACAGGTTAGGACCTAAATTATATATTTTTGAGTTATTTTTAGTTTGCTTGCAGCACATATTCTTTAAGCATCACAATATCCACGTAAAGACTCTATATCATAGTATAGAATTACATCATATATACTTTATTACTTCATCATTTTAAGTAATTTCCCTGGACATGGCAAAGTACAAGAAACACCAACACTATGTGAAGATGTATACATTTTATACATAAGACTTATCAAAGATGAGAAAATAACAAAAACCCCTTACCATGTTTATTTCCAAAGTTATCATTTTAAGTGCTATAATTCAAAAATTGGAGACTATCTTATACAATCTTACCTAGTGAAAATTGTTGTTATTCAAACAAGGTAATTATAATGCTCTGTCAAATACAATTTATTTGAACTTCTGAGCAAAAGTTAAGAAATTATTTAGACTGATCTGTAAGTATATGGTTTTCTCATATATATATGAGAAAGTAAATGTGTAACTCATTTTGGTTTCATTTTAAACCTACAATTTGAACTCATTATTATAATAATATCACTGATTGTCTTTACTTTAGATATATTATTGTATTTAAGGTTTTCAAAAATAATGAAGTATAATTTGTAAAATGTGTTTGTAAGTCCAGTTCTATTCAAAGGGCATCCTTAAAAAGTGTCTTAAAAGTTTTTCAGAATTATCCAATTACCACGTGGAAAATTTCTACTCTTATATTTGAATTTAGATATTGGTGGGCAACACTCTAAATTGCCAGTTTTCTGGTTTCTAAAAAAATAGCCATTATATAAAATGTAAATGGTAGATAAGATTATATACTCCTTACTTTTGTGACATATAGCTGCTTAGTACATTCTTCTGAATATTTCTTCACAGTCAAAAATGAAGTCGTGAATGTAAAATCGTCCCTGCATTCGCTTAAGCTTCTCTCAATTTGAAGGCAAGCTTGACCACACAACAGAGAGTCAATGGCTCATTTTCATGATTCTTATTATCATGTTCTTACGTGAAAACCACGAAAGCATGTGAAATTCTGAATTGTTTTTGTTCTGCTCAGCCCTGATAGCCATTGATTATCTTGGCTTTGTGATGTGCCTTAGTTTAGGAGCTCCCTTTCCTCTCTCCCTGGTCAAATAATGTGGCATTCTGTACCTTCGTAGTGTGCTTACCAAGGTAAGAGTTAAATGTTTGCATTATAGAGCAATAAGATATTCCATAAAATGAAAAGTATACATTTTTCTAAGGAATCCAAAAACAATATATTTTGCATATACATCATTATGTAATTTGATAACTCACCCCAGTTACCTCCACGCAAAACACATGAAAAATAATTCTGATAATCAAGTACATAATCCTAATGAAAAATCAAGGATACTTTCTTCTTATGCTTGGGCTGGTCCCTGTGTCTTTCTTAAGGTGTGTGATCAGAAAACAATCGAAAACAAGTATTTCTTCTGTTTTCAGAGGAGACTTTTGTTGAGGAACAGGCACAGCTGTGAGGTGTTAAAAAAAGCAAAACAGAAAACCAAAAACCAAAAAACAAAACAAAAAAAACCCAAAAAACAGAAAACTAGTAGTTTCAGAATATGCTCACCTAATATAAAGCATAGCTTTGTAACCTAAAATTATTTTAGTAGGTAATGTGACAATGTTTGACATGTCATTGAAATGTCACACTTTGAATTTCTTTGTTAAAATTAAAAGAATATGAGGAGTTATCTAGTATTTTTTAATTATTGTACCTTTTGACAGATTTTATATTTCAAATAATAATGCACTTCAGTTTTATAAAGAGATACAAAGAAAATGCACACATAAACATTCATACAAAGTTATCAAGACTGGGTTCACCTGAGATTTAAAGATGAGATGATGTAAGATCCATTTTGAAAAAAATAAAACACATTATAGATTTCAGCCTATGCACATTCTGTCACTGAGTAACAGTGGACAGCCGTGCATTTACTAGAAAACTGAGCTTTAGACAAAACTGTTGGTAAGGGACAGAATAAATAAACTCACTTCTTCGATGAATAATTATGGCAGAACATATATGCCGCTAATCCCGACTTTTAGTCACAAATTTACAAAGAATACAAATATTCAAATGAATAAATTGCATGACCTTCTTTAATGTATTATGTTGTGAGGTATAATGTTATTATATATTATTATATAATACATAATTAATACTACAGAGAAACATTTTAAAATTTTGGACAGTGATTTATAGGAGAAACTGAAAGGTGAGATTATAAAAATCAGATGTTATAAACAAAACATCAACAAAATCTCTGAAATCCTCATACTCCTGTGCAAACAATTTTTTTCCACATGGAGAGGTTTAATGAGAGAAGAAGAGTAGAAGAGTAGAGGAATAGAGGCCGGCCATGAGCACTTGGAGGGAAGGGGAAATGGGGAGAGAAGGGACAGGGACAAAGCGGGCACAAGAGCAGAGCAGAGTAAGAGCACAAACAAATACTTTTTAAACTACCATAGCCACATGTTATTTTCCAAAGTTGACATCAATACTGTCGATGACTTTTTATTATCAATATCTAGAATACCTCTATAATTTGTTTGCCTATTGAAACAACATTGCAAAGTGAATGAAAGTGATACAGCTGTAATTATTACACGACTGAATCTGAGTGTTAAAATCTCACTACCTAAAACAGTGTCCACACCATGTGGGATCAGCTGATGGAGAAAGAAGGAAGGTTTCCAAGGATTTCTACTTGAAATCTGTGGCCATGAATTTACTGATACAATTTAGTGATTCCCAATGTGACCATGTTGATGTAAGAATTACAATTCAAGTGCCACTGTGAACACAATGGCATTATTCAACATTTCCTGTTCTGAACTGATAAGCTATAAATAGTTTTGATTTATAGAAAAATACCAGACACATTTGAAATATTTTTAAACGTACATATAATTTTAAATAAATACAACTTGCAATACAATAGCATAATTGTTTTACATATGTGTAAGAATTTGCTTTACTATGAATGTTTGTATGATCAATCAACTTGATTAGTATATTTTGCTAGTATGCATAGGTCTTGTGTCAAGATTGATTATTATATTTCAGTAAAATGTTTTTCCTTTCCATTGATGGTTTGAGGTTCTATCTTGGTTTTCAATTAACAAAATAACAACTACCAAAACTAACAACTCTGCATGCCCTACGTTCAGACCATCATGTTTACCTAACACACTATAAAAGTGAGTGGCAGACCTCCGTTACTTCTCTATTGAAGATATGCTAAGGAAAGCCAAGATATTTGTTGACAAGTAGTATATTGTTCTATAAGATACAGACATTGCATATACATCTAGAGAAAAGGGTTTTGAGGCAAAAGTATTTTAATGGAAGAATTGAAAAGAAGAAATGCATACCAGTTGTCTAACAAATTCCTGTATTTCCCTGTTTTTAGCAGGTGTATACAAACATTCTATTCCATAGAGCAGAAAGAAAATATTTGGGGAAAATTTGATTGCTGACAGCTTTGTTCTTTCGCCTACCTCAATCTGTAGCTCATATATCTGAGTCAACTCAAGAGACACAAAATCCCTCATTTTTTAACCTGATGTATCTGCAAGTACTTCACAATTTTCATTCTTTTATCCGTGTATATTTACTGCTCAAAAATCAAGGACACAGGCTCATCAAGAAGGGGATATCTATATCTATATGAATATCTATATCTATATCTATCTATATCTATCTATCTATATCTATATCTATATCTATCTATATCTATATCTATACCTATATATATATTAGTGATGGAAACCAATGTAAAGATGGACTAAGACTTCTTTACAAAAGTTTTTCCTTTTTAGTCAACAAGTCATGCTTGGCTTCAAAAGGTGGCAATGATGGACTGTCAAAATGAAGACATAGTTAAGGTAATTCAAAGACTTTTCTACTTTGTTTAGTTTGAAAGACAACCATATGCCTTTTTAGGGAGAAAAAAAAATCTACAGTCATCTGCACCGAGGTATGGGTGCTAATTACACAACTCATTATTTTGGTAGCACAGCACAAAGAGCAGAAGGATATAATAGAAAGGCAAAATAAGAGGAAATACCTCAAAAGATTTTTAATTTTAGATAGTTTCCTGAAATGTCCCATATGGTGTGGTGTGAATCATTAAAGCTAAGAAAGGATGATGGGTAAGCTCGGCACCACTTAAGAATTGTTCATAAACATCAATCACATTTTTCCTATTTTTTTCTAGAAATTTCTAGATATAGCACATATTTTTGTGGCTATTATGCCTTTATTGTCTTTGTTCTTGCGTTTCTGCTTGCATCCCTCGTGGGCAGATTGTAAACTTTGATGTCAGGTAAACCCCGTCCTCAGTAGGATACTTTTGGTTAATGAATTTATCATGGTAGTTGAAAAGCTGATTAATAAAACAGTAAATAGTTTTGATTTGTAAACCTCTTGATATATGTCAAGCTAACTTCTTTTGCTAACATTGTGCTATCTCACTTCATGTGAGGACAGTCTTTCTGAATTCCTTCTACTGTGGAGCTAAAATGTGAGGAAGGAAGTAGATTTAGTATCTTACAATGTATATTTATTTTGGGCTATTAACTACTACACCAGATGTTTCTTTCAATACTTGCAAACATTTAACTATGATAAAGAATATGTGTTGATATGGAAAGAAGCCATAGTTTAATCTCAAACATTTGGAATGGTGTCTGCTCCAACTACACCGCTAAACTCGGTCTATACAGAGAAAGCCGTCAGTCGTCTGTTTTGGGGGAAAAGAACTCTCTGGTCCTTCCAAAGTTCAGGTTTTGAGCTTAGTGTGTGGAGAAGAGGAGGGCAATGATTCATGGTCATAGGAAAGGGACAGCATGGAACTAATTGTCAGATATATGGAACGGGCAGATGGTGTCTGTCTAACCAAAAATAAAAAAAATAAAAAAGTGGAACACCCGATAGTAATTGGTTGTGAATCAGGATATGTTAAGTTCCAATGAGCAAGAAGTTAACAGGTTCCCTGGTCCTCCTACTTGATTTAGTGTATTAGAGAAATTAAGCCATGGATGCATACTGTCTTCAAAGATGGATTCTGGACATGGAAATTACTGGAACAGTAATCAGACAGAACAGACAAAGTTCCTGAACGTTTCCTTCTGAAAATAACCTGGGGACAGTATGATGAATTGGTTCTTGCATTGTGGAACTGTAGTGCTTGTTGTCGATAATTGGTCTAAGTAGTTCAGGGAGCAAGCGAACTCCTGTGAGATAAATTTCTGTTTAAAAACCTGCTCTCCCACCTATTAACTGTGTGATCCCAGACAAACACGTTAACCTTTCCAATACTCTGTTCTGTGATTTATGAGACCAGGATTAAAATTATTGCTGGTTAATATATTGCTTGGCATACAAAGGCACACCACACTTTTTGTATCACCATGCATTATCCTCAGTTAGAAATGGACTAGAGGAATCTGAATCATATACAGAAATATTTACATGGAAGTTATTCACCAAATGAGATTCACAGAACCATAGCGGAACATTTTACACAATACACTTCTGCTATCTTTAAACATTCTGCAAGTCTTAACCAGTCTTAAATGTTATTTCATTTGTATCTATTAGAATGCTTAAAACTTCAAGCGGGTGAACAGCCAATGATGAATTAATAGCCAATTTACTTCTGACCAATTTCTATCCCATCTTTAACTACTTGAATGCTTCTCTTTTAAAATGATGTCCCACTTTCCTGTACCCTACAAGGTCTGTCCTACCTATTCTGGTAAATGACAGTTAATCTGAGAAGGAAAGTACTTTCAGTTAATAAGCAGAATTTAAAAATGACCCTTGAGAGCAGGAGATGAATTGCTAATTAGAATTATCCCTGTTGCCCTGATAACTTTGTTCGAAGGTCTGAATTATTTCAGGACATTAAAGGTAGAAAGTTCATTATTGTTTTTAATGCGTATCTATTATTTATGAAGCAAGCATGAGCGGGCAAAGGGATATGAACACAGTACATGTGTCTCTTTGTCTATTTACCAAGTGGGTGATTCTGTCTACTTGGAGCAAGATAATCCTCTTAGACTAGATTCTGCAGGAAGATAGATCAGGATGAAGAGTTAAGTCTCAACCTGAGCACATAAATGTGTGCTCTTGAAGATGTTAAACGGCCTTCACCCGATAAGGTTTCTTTTGTATTTGAGATTACAATGGAATCTCATCATCTCCCACTTCTGTTACCTCCCTCCCAGTCCTCCCTTATGTCCCTCCTTGATCTTTCAAATTCCCCAATTCCATTATTTTAATTAATATCATTTTCATTATAATGACATTGACATGAATGAACTGAGCTCAATGTCGTTTCACGTTTATATGTATATCCATATACATTCCTGAATACAACCTCCTCCGTCTCTAAAGTATTACTTGTAGGGATGCTTTCAGGGCAACGATTTGGTACTGGATAACAAATAGATGTACTGTTCCCTGTAAATGGTTACCTCTCTCAATGTCAACCACTCTTACTTCAGAGTTCTTTATGAAGGGCTGAAACCACTTTGGCATATCTGTTGGTGATGTTCTTTTTCTTTTTTTTCCTCCCCCCACCTCCGCGCCCTGTTGTTGACGTTCTTGTTCAGGAGACATTTAGATGGTCACATTGGTGAGAATCTATGGGTGTGACCTCTTACATTATTAGGATATACTCTCCTAGCAAACTCTCTGATCTGGTTTTTACTCTCGTTCCACATCTTCTGCATTGTTCCCTGAGGCTTAGGGATAGGCATTGTTTTATAGATGTATCCACTGGATCCGGGTTCTATAACTTTGTAATTAGTTGTGGATTTCTGTGATGGTCTTTCATTTCTGATTTCCTTGTTTGTAAAACTCTAGTGTACTTGGTATCTTTAGTATGACCAATTAAATAATGTTAATTTGCATTATAAAGACCTAGATGTTTTTTTTTCTACATGGAAATGAACTTCTGCTTGCTATTGACAGTGCTTGACTTCTTTCTGAAAGTGTGTTCTTTTCACTTTGTGTGTGCACGCACGCATGCTCGCCAGAGAGAGACAGAGAGACAGAGACAGAGATAGAGAGAGACAGAGAGAGACAGACAGAGAGAGAGAGAGACAGAGAGAGAGACAGAGAAAGTATAAGTGTGTGGAGGTCAGAAAAGTGATGTTTGGACCTGGAATTATTGGCTGGTGACCCAATCAGCATTCATCCTGAAAACTAAATTCAGGGCCTTTGTGAGCTCTCCAAGGATGCTTACCCAGCTTCCTGTTTCCCCAGCTCCATTCTTTCACCTGATATTAATCAAAATCTTCTCCTTCCTACTGAAACTGTGTTAGTTAGTGACCTGGTGCAGCTGATGGTGACCACTATAGATAGACTGGTGGGTTCTGGGAGGAGACTTGTCTGCTGTGAGAAGCACAGTGAAGGATGTAGCACCTAGACTGGGGAACAGTAGTGTGGTAGGCACGGGCACTGAGGTAGACCTGAGGAATGGCAACATTGAGTGTAGGTGAATTTAAATCAGGAGACATTAAGATCAATATTGTGGCATGTTTGAATAGAACTAAGAATTCTTGGAAGAATAAGAGATATGGTAACCCTGAACCGATATGACAAAAGAACTTAGGACTTCATGTGTTTTATCCATAGGACCCAATGTACCTTGACTTTGTAACTCATACATGTGTTATTAATAGAGTTTTTTATTTTATTTTCAAACATGTAGATTAAATTTCAAGTTTCTGATATGAAAGGTGTATTGACCTTCATGATCACTGATGGTGGGAAGATAGCTTAGCTAGGAAACTATGCAAACGTGAGGAATCGAGTACCATAAAGAAAACCCATGCAATAATCTGGGTGTGGTGGTGCGTGCTGTGCAGCTGGAGACACGGTTAACAGCTAGCCAGGCTAGACTACTCGCAGACTTTCCCTGAGAGAGTCTGTATTAAAAAGAAGGTGGGTACCTAGGAAAAGACACCCAAGGTTGACATCTGGCTTACAATTAGACACACAAATAAAAGTATTCTTGAATCTAATAGTATATGAATCTAAATTAGACAATGAATTAAAAATAATCAACAAAGTAATTTTCATCACAGATGTATAACTTTGCCCTAGGCATTGTTTTCTTATAAAAGTTATAATATGAACATTGTAAGTAAAACAGCTACAGGTACAACATTTACAATGTTTCTCTTTCACAAGTTATGGCAGCTATGAGGTCACAATTACACAGTTTTTGAAAAGAAGAAAGAATGCTTTAAGTTTGATATAAATGAAAAGAATCTCAATAAATGTCATCAGCCTGGGAAAGAAAGCCAAATTACTCCTAAGTCTGAATATGGCTAACTTAATTAAAACTCAATTAACATTGTTATTGTGTAACTAATGGCTTGAAAATGGTAATGTCATAAGTCATCAATTATAAATTAGTGTAAAAGAGAGTAGGTACTACAGCCTGGAATGTCAAACTAAGCCTCGGGGTGCCTTTAAAAAATACATTTGTCTGAATTATATTTGTCAGATTATAGCATGGCACTGTACTTGATTAAAACTGACAAGCATAATGTAACTGATGAAAAAAACATTTTTTTTTTGCCAAACAGAGTTTGTAGAGTGCTAATGGTGATTAAGATACTTTAATCAATATGTATCTTTTTAATAAATTATTTCTTTAGCTTAAATTTTAGTAATTGATCAGGAGGTAATATCAGCTAAGAAGTCTTCAATTATAATAAATAACAATAAAATATATATTTTAAATTTAAGAAAATTTTAAAAATTAAATAATAATTTCTTATTTATTTTCCACCTATATGTGAAGTTAGTGGGTATATATTCTATTCTTAAAAAATGTGTTTATATAGTCTGACATGACAATTAATTTGGCTTCTGTAATGAACATTTTAAATAGATTGTCATTGTTCAAATTCTTCTTATCTCACTACAAATTTGTTTCTTTACATTCTCCATTGTTTTGTGTTTTTCATATTTGTGTGTCAGACCAAGAATCTGTTGTGGGAATGGTTACCTCTCCTCTAAAAATATCTAATCTGTTTATTTGTAAATTTAACATTTTAATTTATACAATTTTCTCGTTTCTTCTATAAGCTATCAGTTTCAAGGATTATTTATTAACCTATTTAGATCTGGATTTCCCCAATGTTATATTCCTATGAAAGTATAAAATATTAGCTTGAAGTGATACATCTAAATATATTGCTTGAAAATCCATTATAATGCAAGAGTGTCTATTCTGTATGACTGTCTTTATGTGAGATGTTGAAACATGATTTTGATGGCATTAATTTATGTGTATGAAAATATTCCTAGATTGTTCTAGTAGATATATGCAATTTTTTTAATAGAAAATATTTGTATGTTCATGTTGGTATAAGGGGCAGTACCAGGATTCAGGAGTTTGAGGCAGGAGAATGAAAAGTTCAAGTCTAGGGTGGGAGCTGAGTAAGACTCTAAAAATTCGACAATCCACAGAAATAGAATCTAATAATGTTTCCCTGTTTAAAGTTTAACGCTCACTTGACACAATCAGAATATTCATTCTTTTATATAAAACAAACCAATTTATATCGAGTGTTCTGTTAAATTGACTTAATTTTTCGTTTTCACTATCATTTCTCTGAGAGGCTAGGTTAGTTTGATTGTTTACTTAAGGTTGATGCATTCGGGCTAAGAGGCTTCCTGGTGCAGCCGTCGTCGCTGTGTAAGATGGATGGCCCTGCGACTCCGGAAATCTCAGCTGGGAACAGTCACTTGACAAATCTTTATGGTAATAAACAGACAATTCTAGTGGAGCATACTGTGAAGCAAATTCCAAAGTGATTTTTCTGGGAAGGTGTTTAAACCCCTTGACAGAGTCTTCCCCTAGAATTCTGAGGCACTTCGGAATGCAAATACTCCACTTGAGAGGACGATGGAACTCCTGTTGCTCTCCTTGATTGGGTCTTTAGGCCGCCTTTCCAGTAAATGAGAGAAAGGAAGAAGAAGAAAAAGGATGTTCTTTTGATGAGTTAGTCCCTCAGTGGAGTAAACCTGGGGAGAAACGCTCCGTGGTACCCAGTCATAAGGCCTTCCTTGCCTTGAGTAATTCTTTTTTTTTTTTTTATTAACTTGAGTATTTCTTATATACATTTCGAGTGTTATTCCCTTTCCCGGTTTCCGGGCAAACATCCCCCCCCCTTTTTATGGGTGTTCCCCTCCCCATCCTCCCCCCCTTGTTGCCCTCCCCCCAACAATCTAGTTCACTGGGGGTTCAGTCTTAGCAGGACCCAGGGCTTCCCCTTCCACTGGTGCTCTTACTAGGATATTCATTGCTACCTATGAGGTCAGAGTCCAGGGTCAGTCCATGTATAGTCTTTAGGTAGTGGCTTAGTCCCCTTGAGTAATTCTAAAGCACTTACCTTTGTTGAGACATAAGGGAAGTTACAATATGCTTCCTGCTTTCCACTTAACAGGGAACGAGTTTGTGGTTTCTTTGGGAAAAGCATCCATTGCACCTCTATTGAGCTAATCGTTGGGTTTTTGGTGTGGTGTTTGGTTTGGTTTGGTTTGGTTGTTTTGTCATGTGCTTCTAGAAGCAAAGGTTGAACAAGAGAAAAAGTAGAAGAGGAGGGGAGTCGAGGACCATGAGCACATGGAGAGAAGGGGGCGGGGAGGAATGAGGAGAAAAGGGACAAAGGGGAAGAGAGATAGAAGACAAGAGCAAGAGGCAAGAGAGAAGGGGGCAAACAGCCCTTTTTAGAGTGTCAGGCATGCCTGGCTGTTGTCAGGTAACTGTGGGGGTGGAGCTTAGACAGAATGCTAACAGTCTATGTTAATTATATAGATTTTATTATATAGAATTTACCAATTATCACTATGTATTTTCTTATAAAATAAAATAAAATAGAACAAAATGAACATAAATAAAAAATCTTGATCGAGTCAACTGGTATTGAACTGTTTTCATTGATGCATTGTTTATCGAAAGCATCATTGTATTTTCTTTGAAAATATTTTCAGGAAAAACTATCCTTAGTATCTAAAGCAAAGGCAGTTTTTGGTCAATAATTTGAAAGTCAGATTCATTTTATCCAATGTAGTTCCTCATTTTCACTTGAGAGCATAAAGTTTATGTTTGAAAATATTCAATTACATTATCATTATTACTTTTGGAGGACACACAATGTGTTTAATATCATTTGTTACTCTTAATTACAAAAAATCAATTGAACATTCTTTATCAAGAGTAATATCTAAAAAGGAATACTCAAAAAGATATCATTGTTTTCTGTAGAAATAGATATATTTTGATAAGTCAAAGTGACCAGGAATTTAAATATTTAAAAAATAATATATATGTATCATGAATTTTGTAGGAAAAGATTTTTACCTAAAACAAGAGGAAAATATCTTGTAAAATACATTCAATATAGTCTAGGTATTAATAGACAGGGTTTATTTATACATTTTTAAGAAAAAATGAGAATATATATATACATACACATATATTTATATATACATATATTTATATATATATACATATATATAAAATCACAGGACATATGCATATATGTATGTGTATACATATATTAACATATAACACAAAAATAGTCATATATGTACTGTTTTTAATTATATTTTTGGTTTGGTCACTTATTGTCCCACAATATTATTAGAAGTCAAATATAATTATTGTGTTTAAATATTATATATATGTATATATGTATATATGTAATATATATAATATATATCAATGTGATATATCTATAGTGATATTTACCAAACTTGAATAAGTAATGGAGACTACTAAAGGCAATAGCCACAGGAAAGAGGAGACATATTTAACATCGTATTCATCTTACTGAAATAAAAGGAGTAAGCCAAATATCTTTTAAATTTATTGTTTTTATTCTTTAATCCTTTTCTACAGTCTAGATTTCATACCCCTCTCAGTCTGCTCCCTGCAACCCAACTGCTCCCCATTGCATACCTCCTCCTGTCTCCAAGAGGATGTCCCCACCCTATCCCTCTTCCCACCTCACCAGGCCTCCCCGTTCCCTGAGGCCTCAATGTCCAAGGTGAGGTTCATGTTCTCTCACTGAGGCCAGACCAGGCAGAAGCCAAATATTTTTAGTGTGCTTAGATGAGTTTTTAGAAAGGAGCAGACAATATTACAGAAGATGATAAATGGGAAATTTTAGGTATATTGTTATGTTCTGGACTTTCTCAGTTTTTTTCCTCTGTCCTTAAGCAGTCAGTGTGTGTTAACCAGAGTTCATCTGACTCAGCATTCCACCTTCCTATGTCCAGGAAGAAGGGAGATATCTTCCTTCATGATTACCTTCCAGAGTAAGGAACCTAGGTTTTTGAGAAATATATTATATCTTGTATTGCAAAGGTATTTAAAGAAAGCTTGCATACATCTCAAAGGAATAATAATAGAGTTTCAACTGAATGTTTGCTTTAAAAAAATAAAATGAAAGATCTAAGAAGAAAAGAGGTCAGAGGCTCCAGTCAGAAGAAATAGAGTTCAGAGAGTAGGCATCTAAGTCATTGAGCATATAAAAATATTCAAATTTCTTAGCATCATGTTGTTTTTAAATCTGGCAGATTTTTAACAGAAATGGGTAAATTTAGATTAATAACAAAATGATGGCTGAATATTTCCTGAAGGTTTCTAAGTATAATTTTCAAAGGGTGTATACAGGTAACACCCTAATGGATATGAGAAGGAATTTTGGAGGAAAGAAAACACATGCAACAATGTAGAAGCTGCTGAGCTGCTGTATCACTTTGCCTGGAAAACTACCTTTGTGTTGATGGCAGATTTACTGTGCAACAATATTTTGTGTTTTAGAGGCTAGAAATTGAATTGACAGAAGGAAACATTGCATTAGATTAACATGAATGACTTCTGTTTTCTAAAGTACTTCTCAGTACTTAAACTTAAAAGTATACTTTTCCACAAGACTATAAAATAATAAAAAGTATAAAACTATCGGTTTGAAGCTTGTATTCTTGATGAATAGTACACTATTTGTATATGAGAGAGGTATAATGAATCACTATTATTCAATTAAACATGTCTGGGGGAGAAATTTAATAAAAGAGGTTTTAAAAATTATTTTAAAATATATATTATTTTATTTTTGTTAACCTTTTTATAATTTTATTTAATCTTTGTTTTACACTCCAGATTTTATCCCCTTCAGGGTTCACTCTCTGGGTGTTCCTCATCCCATAACTCATCCCCAATTCCACTCCACCTCCCCAACCCCATCTCCATGAGGAAGTCCTCATCCCCATAACCCCCACCCCGCCAGACCTTCCCACTCCCTAGAGCCCCCAGTCTCTTGAGGATTAGGTGCTCTGACTGAACCCAGGTCCAGCAGCCCTCTGCTGTACATGTGATGGGTGCCTCATCTCATCTGGTGTATGATGCCTGATCGGTGGCTCAGTTTCTGAGAGCTCTCTGGGGTCCAGGTTAATTGAGACTGTTGGTCCTCCTACAGAGCTGCCTTCCTCCTCAGCTTCTTCTAGCTTTTCCCTAATTCAACCACATGGGTCAGCAGCTTCTGTCCATTGGTATAAATGTCTGCATCTGACTTTTTCTGCTACTTGTTGGGTCTTTTGGAGGGCAGTCATGATTGGCCCCTTTTACTAAGTGCTTCATAGCCTTAGTAATAGTGTCAGGACTTGGCACTCTCCTTGAGCTGGGATCCCACTTTGGTCCTGTAGCTGGACCTCCTTTTGATCAGGATTTTCTCCATTTTTTTCCCTCCATTTCTTTCAGACAGGAATAATCATGGTTAGAGTTTTCGAATGTAATATGACAACCCCATTCCTCCCTTGATGCCCTGTCTTTCTGTTGGAGGTGGGCTCTACAAGTTCCCTCTCCCCACTGTAGAGCAGTTCATCTAAGGTCCCTCCCTTTGAGAACTGGGAGCCTCTTACCTCCCAGGTCTCTGGAACTTCTGTTGGGTCCCCTTACCTCCTACCTCCCAAGGTTGCCTGTTTCCTTTCTCTCTAAAGGCCCTCGGGACTTCAGTACTTTTCTCCCACTGATCATGTTTCCCTCTTCCCCATCTTGTCCTATCCAGGATCCTCCCTCTCTTCCACTTCCTGTGATTGCTTTCTTCTCCCAAGTGGGATTGAGGCGCCCTCACTTGGGCCCTTCACTTTGTCAATAGGGATAAATGTAAGGTCTTAATTTAACACTATTCTTGATAACATTTAGAGCCAGTTTAGAATAAGAAAGCATTTCTACTGCCCAATATATAAAGTTCTTTCTTTACAACTAGTAACTTATCTATTTAAAAAATGCCATTTGATTCGTGTTAAGAGAGTTATAGGAGCTGAAGACATCTGTGGTAAAGAATTTCCCCATGATACATTTGCTCTGTTTTTAACTCTCAGGATAGACAGAGGAGAGAATGAAGAGGGGAGACAGGAGAGGAGAAAAGGGAGAAGGGGAGCAGGAAGGAGAGAATGACACATGTTGTATCACACCTTTCTTTTATGTATACTGAATAGATATATACAGAGGAAGACGATGTGTTTATATCAAGGTTATAGAATACAATGGATGTTTGATAAAGCAGTCATTTAAGCAAACAGAAATAATCAATATTTATTATGGCTTTTATGTGTATAGACACAAATTTTCTATAACTTTACTTGGTTAATAGTTTTAATGAATTTTATACAGATCATGTTTTCCTTGAGATTGCAAAAGGCAAAATGATTTGTTATTTATTATTATTTTCTTTTACACAGTGTTTCACTATGTAGGCCAAGATTGTCCTGAACTCTGAGAAACATACATGTGAGGAGGTGTATGTCTTTAAACTGCTTGGAATAAAGTTGTGCATTATTCTAACTGGCTATAAAATAACTGTGTAAATCAAAATCAAACCATTACTATGTCTGAGTCTGCTAGGAGAAACATCAGTGACATACAGAATATATTGATCTAACATTTCTGTGGCTATTGTGTAGGTGAAAGAAACTAAATAAAAACCCCACATCACTTCTAAAGCTCTGTGTTCAAGAGGACAGACAGGAGTTGATATGAGGCTTCCTCAGAAGTATTTTAAAAATGGAACATTAGAAAACATTTCCTGCTTCGAAGTTTGTGTGTGCCTTACATGTGTTGATTCTAATGTGGTTTTTATTTTATATTCGAAAATATGCAGCAATTTTCCTTCCCCTCAATTATCTGATTTTCTATTAAATATGCTTTACAAAGTCAACTTTAAAAATCATACTGGTATATTAAATTTTTGCCATTTTCTTTTTATTTTATAATGTGAGACATCATCATATATTATAACAAAATTGCATTTTTACATTGTACCAGGTCTCATTCAATACAATTAAAAGTCAGCTATAATATTGCTTATTATTTGTGTAACTCTCAAATGTGTTGTTATTTTTATATACTGAATCATAGTTGTCAGATATTCTCTTAAACTATTTCTCTCTAGTATAGAAAATAACCAGCTGATTCAAGAAGTTAAAAACCAATTTCATTACGCAAATGACTAAACGGTATTGCGTGCACTGCTTGTTATTGGAGAGTAAGTTAGGTATCTGTCAACAATATCATGCTTTCATTATGTAATATACAGGGAGATTTAGAGAACGTTATTCATACAGTTGACATTCAGGAGGTGAATGACAAGTTGTAAATGATATTAGTTATTAACATTTTTCATACTTGTAAAAGTCTGTATATAATGACATTCATAAGATAAATCTAGACCAATGCATATTATATTCTAGAAAAACACCCATCTGCAATGTGGAGTTTTATATTTATTACATTTCTTTTGATTTGAAGCATTATTATGTGTGTGAGATGGGCCAACTGAAGCATGTCATTAAAATTTTGATTCTAATCAGGTTATCTAAACTACTACATGTCTTTAACCAACGCTGTTAGAGTATGTGAGAGATGTTGAAATGTCTTTCTGTAAATGGTCTATATTCTAAACTTTCAATTTGAATGAAAGCGTGTAGGATGTTTGGCTACTTATCTTTAGGTAGAAACATAGCTAAGGGAGAAGGCAGATTTTAAGCATGGTGCACTTTAAAAAGTTTGAAGATGTGGTTCTGAATTTTATTTGAATATAATTATTTAGTTAATTATTCGGTAAACTTAAGCCAAACATCTTCCTTTCTAAATATCCCTTAGATTTAGAATATACCCAAGTGGTTTCAGCTTAAAATTAATCCTTGTAGCTAGTTCAGACTCATTTCCCAATTGGCCAGGTATCTTTTAGGGCTCTAAATAAACTTTAAGGTTGCTACATAGCTAGCTTTCTCCTAACGTGTTTCTGTATGTGAAATGTGTTTCTAAACCTTACTTAGCACTAATTCATTATTGTAACTATAGTTCTTCAAAACATGGCCCGATACTTCCTACTCATATTCCTACTATATAATACAAGGTGGCTAATTGAATGTCAATACTTACATTTATATTTAATTAGCCACAAATAGATTGAACAAAATTTTCCCTATTTACTCCATCCTCATTTTTAGACCTTAAACTATGGCAGGTGGTTCTTGATTATAGTGTTAGAAACAGGTATGGGATGTTCCATTAATACAAAAACTGCTGATGTACCTCTCTCATTTTTGTTGAATAAAGCATTTCATTTTAATATAAATGTTTGTGTAAATTCTTCATAGGGTTGTTAAGTAGCAAACCTAAAACTGGATTCCAATTTATTTAAGAATAAGTAGTGTTTTCCTCCTAGAACCCCCATACTCAAGGACCAGGCTTTCTAAAATGCCCAGGGTTTTATTTCCTTTTCTTTCATGAATGTGACAACATGATTAAGAAAAGATTTCAACACAGGTCAAGGTAATTCATAAAGGAATGATAATCAGGGGCTCTGAAATTTCCATATAACTCTTAGATTTAAAGGATGCATCTAGATTCTTCTATGTAGAGTTAATATTTAATAATGTTCCCCAGTGTAGCTGCATCATTTAGTATGCCTCACAAGCTTAGCGGTGCTAGTTAATAAGCTATGGAAGCAAAGTAGGTTTAATTTGGGTCGTAATAGTCTTAGCGTATTCTTAGAAACCTCGTGACTAGCCAGAAGCAGATGGCATTGTTTAGATAGATCTCTTGTAGCTCACAAAATATACCACTGTATTCTACTTCCACTTTTCTTGTTAGTTAATTCGGAATTAGACTCCACAAAGATTTAATACCTGAATATCAATTATTGAACACCATAAAAATAAAATAACACATTTTCATGCAGGTATAAGTGAAAGCAAAAAATTAAATATCGCTTTATAGTATGCATATCTTATGTTGGTGGGAGAAAGAATATTTCATTTATTTATATATTCTCCTCCAAAATATATGGTTTGATGAATATCATTTTGTGATATTGAGTTCAAAATTGCATAATCATTAGGTATAGACTTCCTCCTTTGTATGTTACTGTAACCCTAAACTACATTTTTTTTCTTTTGGAATTATTTTTCTCATAGGCACAGTAAGATATATTTACCCTCAAGAATGAGCAGTTCAGTCATGGTACTTTGATCTGAATTGTCAATAAAATATTATATGAAAGCCCTTTTTCATTGATGATTAAGTGAGAAGAATGTAAGGTATAACAAGATATGTCAGGAGCATCTAGCCATTTTTCAGTAATTTTCCAAGTTATGCTCCACCTACATGCTCTATGCTAGTGTAGTTCAAAGGCTACACCAAGGAGTAAGCCATGAAACTTTCTTATACAATCATTCACATTTTAAATATTTTTCCAATTTGAAACTTACATTTTCCCATGCTAGACTACTTACTACTTCTACTTATTATCTTCTGGCTTTCTTCCTTTAATTACCTTTATTTATGGAAATACACATTTAAAGAAAAATAGCTATACCACCTGCATTCCCTTATAATACAGTGTATATATACACACTATAATTTTGTTCTTATAATTCAGTAAATTAATTTGAAATTATTCTAAAATACTTCATGTCACATTTGAATAATAGTTCAATTAAAACTTAATACACACTATTAATCACTTACTTAGGTTTTCAATATTCCATTCAAAAGACCTAATAATACTATTGATTTTTGGTCAGCATTGCATCTTTATCCTCTACAAACCATTATACAATAAATGTGAGTGATAAGATAGTCACCTACTTCAATTAATACATCTCTCCACGAAATGTGATCATAATTTTTTTACTTGAGCCTTTTTCAAATCTTGGTAAATTGTTTCCTTAATATACTGTGTTTTCATAGTTGTAACAATGTGACTAAAACAATGAAAAATAACATCCTTGCAAAGCTGTTATTTACACACAGATCCTTATTCATGTTCTATTCATTATGTATATATGTATGTGTATATGTACTATCACCTATTTATCTATCATCTATCTATCATCTATCTATCTATCTATCTATCTATCTATCTATCCATCTATCTATCTATCTATCTATCTATCTATCTATCTATCTATCTATCTATCTGCTATAAATGTCAATGCTCTAGCACCCCAACTATAACTCCTTACTTGTGAAATGCTTCAAATAAGTAATGGTTATTGTTTTAAAAATGTGTATAATTGTTGCTTTTCAATTCTTTAATACCTTTGTTACCAGGAACTAAATCTAATAGGAATCAATCAACAGTTGACATAACAGATTATGTTAGCCATTAGAAAATAACTTTAGCCCCTTCAGTCTTTCTCCAAACCCTTCCATTGGGGTCTCCAGGCTCAGTCCAATGGTTGGATGTGAGTATCTACACCTGTCTTAGGTGCTGGCAGAACCTCTCAGAGGGACAGCTATACCAGGCTCCTGTCTGCAAGCACTTCTTGGCATCAGCAAGAGTGTCAGGATTTGGTGTCTGCAGATAGTATCGACTTCAAGGTGGGGAGGTCTCTGGATGGCCTTTTCTTCAGTCTCTGCTCCATTTCTCCCCCCCCTGTATTTCCTTTTGACGGGGACAATTCTGGATTAAAATTTTTGAGATGGGTAAGTGACTCCTTCCCTCAACTAGTGGCCATACCTATCTACAAAGGGGGTTGTCTCTTCAGGTTCTATCTCCCCTCTGTTAGGTATTTCAGTTAATGTCATCTCCATTGGGTCTTGGGAGCATCTACATCCCTGGCATTTCTAGTGGTTCTTTGCGCCCACCCCCATTGCCACTTATTTCTATTCATTCTCCTGGCCCTCTGGACTTCTCTCCTGTCTCTTCCCATACCTGATCCTGCTCCCCTTTATTCCTCCTTCCCACCTTCCCTACCCTGGTCCCTCCCTGCCTCTGCTTCCTGTGATTATTTTATTCCCCCTTCTAAGTGGGATTGCATCATCCACACTTTGGCCTTCCTTCTTGTTAAGCTTCATATGGTCTGTGACTTGTATTATGGGTATTCTGCACTTTGGGCCTAATGTTTAATGTTCACTTATCAGTGAGGACATACCATGTAATGTCCTTAGGGTCTGGGCTACCTCACTCAGGATGATATTTAGATTTGTTTTTAAGTGGGTTACCAAGGACAGAGGTTTGGTATCTGCACTAAGATCACAGTTTAAATTCTGAATTTTATGGGCTGTTTATCTCACAGACTCTATGGTGAAAATTCAGGAATGATGTATAGTTGTATTACCTATACATATAATACACTATGATTTAAAGTAATCCCAACCTAAATTCCAATTCAATTCTTCACAGAGATAGAAAGAGCATATCTCAACTTAATCTGGAATAACAAAGAAATAAAATAAAATAAAAAAGAGAATAGCAAAAACAATTTCCAACAATAAAATACTTTGGCGGGAATCACCATCCTTGACTTCAAGCTGTACTACAGAGCAACAGTGATAAAAAGCATATCCATCTTTATCCATGACACTTTGTCTAGGAAGAAGAAGCAGTCAGAGAATAAACTTAAAGAAAGTGAAAAATCACACCTGTATATTCTTAGAGTATGCCATTTTATCAAGTCAAATTAGCATTGAAAATAAAATTGTTCACATTTTATCAAACTATTGATTTTTGACCACCACCTTTGGTTACTTCCATGAGACCTTTTCACTTACAGTGGCTGGCATGGCATTGAAAACAATGTTTACATGTACTTAGATAAAACACATACATATTTTAAATAGCTAAATACTCTTTCTCCAGTTTTACCATCTTCATATCTTTGTTCACAAAACAAACAAATTTATTCTCACAATTATGGATTGCCAGGTTCCAGAAAACTGGAGTGTTCAAATAATTTTAACAGAATGTCCAAAATCTCTAATTAAGGTCAATTCCTAACTAAAATGTAAATTTATTCAATTTAATATTCATGAAGTTAGATACAACACAATTTATTATGCAGTATTTCTACAAAGTTTTCAATTTAAAGAGATTAAGTGCTGCTGTGTAAGTAATTGGTCATATGGAGTATGTAGACAAAATAATTTATTTCAGCCCTAATAACTTAAGGGGCAATAAATTAATTATGAGCTCACAAAGAATTGTTTTCATAAGAAGACTTTTTATTTCAACTTCTCATTTACCTTAAATTGCCTGTGGAAATTGCTAGCCATTTTTATAGGGTATAAGCCAATTTATAGAAACCCTAATAATATCACCTTATTAATGTACCATAATAATTTATCACGATTTTAACAAGCAATTGTAGAACTTGATTTATATAAGGTTATATATTAAAATTATGAATAATAATAACTCAGCGAGTTTTAAGAAGTAGGAATTTCTGATAACCCTTAGAATTTTTTTGTCTCAAAAGACGATGTGAACACATCAATATATTTAGTGAGTACATACAAATTCAAGCCTTTTGCTTCTGACTCTATTAAATAATGGATTACATTATACTAAATAAGGACATTATAAATTTAATTTATATTGCAATTTTACATTTTAAACATGTCTAAACTATGCTCAAAATACCACCAAGTAAAGAAAGCGAATATTCTGAGGAACAAGAAAATAATGTGTATCCCCTTTCATTTTAGGTCCTAAAGGTATTGAATTTTGATTGCAAAGTAACTATTCCTATATGAAGGCAAGTGTTTAGAGGAATTTTTACTAGATCTGTAATTTTCATTATTCTCTAGTAAGCAGTAACTCCATTAGTGATTTACTACAATTAACATATTTTAAGAGTATTCTTATTATGTCTTTCTTTATTTACAGACATATTTATGGTAAAAAGAAACCACAACTTTGAACATCGATTACAAAAGCAGTAAATACCCCCATCTCTTTGTTTCCCTTATTTTGTTTCTGTCTCTCTGTTGCCCTTTGCTTCTTTCTCAGTAAGGTATACTGATTGTATATAATTTAGTTTTCTGGAACTTGAACTTAAATCATCTGCAAACTACGAAAATCCTATACTAAATAACTAGTTCAAGAACCATAGTTAGCAATGTCATTAGAAAAAAATTAAACAGTTGGCCTCAACTTACAGATATTTTATCTTAAAATCCAAATAAAAAATTTATAACCATACTAGTTGTAAATACAACTGTCTTAAATAAAATATCTACTTTTTAATTCAATTAATTAATTACAACTAGTGTGTGGGGGGGTGGGGGGTTGTATGCCTGTTATTGTCACATTCATACCACACCATGTATGTGGAGTATCAGATGAAAATTTGTGGGAGTCAGCTTTCCTCACTCCAAATTGTGAGTCCTAAGGATAGATTTAAAATCATAAGTTCTTGAAGAAATTATTCTAAGCCACTGATGTATCTCACTGCTCCCAGTCAACACATTTAGGCATTGTAAAAACTAACAAGTTCACATTTTAGTTGCTGTCCAATCCTGAACTATCTTTCAACTTACTCTATTTGATGCCTTTTTATAAAGACTTCAAATAATTTATTCCAACATGCTACCTTTTGGCATTTTGTTAATTGTGAAATACTTCTCAAATGCTGGTAACATTAATATGCTGGCAAACTGCCTCATTTTGTGTATTTTATAAATATTTTGTATCCAACATTTTGCATATTTTCAAAATATGCAAATCAGACAGTTCCCACTACTAAGTAAGAGCAATTTTAGAAATTAAATATTTTTTCTCCCAAAACACAACTGTAGGATCTGTTATCATATCAAAACTTAGTAGCATGAATAATTAATTTGATCTACATAGGAATTCATAGGATTTGTTTTGATTCTTCTTTCCTGAGGGTATATCTAGCATTAAAACATCCTGTTACTCAGGGAAGCCAGTTTCTTTCAAAGAGACAAGTTTCTTTTAATCGGTATGCTCAAAGAAATGACAATTGTGATTTGTTATTTATTACACAATTACAAATAAACTACCTTGTGGATATTTCAGTTCTCTAAAGTCTGGACCTCCTTAATTTTATTGTTGTCAAAGCATTATTTTCAAAATCCATAGAATTTTGTTTATTAGAATGTATTTGGTGGGAAAATATACCACAAATACTTCAAACAATATTTAAGTTGTATATGTAATACCACAAAAGTTGTTCACTCATTATTTAAGTGGGTCTTAGAATTTAGGAAAGGAATGTTTGGTATTTGATTTATTTGTAAATATTGATTCCCCTTCTTAAGGTTTTAGTGTGACCACTCATAATTAGGCTATATCAGAATATATTCTAATTCATACGCTTTTCTGCTGGGACAGACTGCTAGCTAGTATGCTTCCAGGAAGTCACCACATCCTGAGGCATCACAGGAGATCTGCTGCACTCAGAGCATGTGACACCACATCCTGAGGAGTCGCAGGAGATCTGCTGCACTCAGAGCATGTGATACCAAATCCTGAGGTGTCGCAGGAGATCCATTGTACTCACAGCATGTGACACCACATCCTGAAACGTCGCAGATTGCTACACTCAGAGCATCTGACACCACATCCTGAGGTGTCGCAGGAGATCTGCTGCACTCAGAGCATGTGATACCACATCCTGAGGCGTCGCAGGAAATCCGCTGCACTCAGAGCATGTGACACCAAATCCTGAGGCGTCGCAGGAGATCCGCTGTACTCAGAGCATTATCTGCTACCACAGCTGGAGACATCCCACGAGATCCATTGCACCCAGGACACCACAGTCTGAAGACCTCCCAGGGTCTCTGTGGCTTGCAGGGCAACTGACCCAAAAGACTGAAAGCCTCCTTGGAGTTCTGCTACACACAAAGAAGCAGAAACCACCGGCCTGGAGAATAGCGTCACACAAGACAATAGCTTGGCTGCTCCTCTGAAGACCCAACAATCTGAAGGCCTCCTAGGAGACCTACTGCAGCCGGGGCAACAGATCAGCAGCTTCTCTGCTCCTCTAAAGATCCCTCCCTCAGTTGGAAGACCCCACAGAATGTCTGCTTCATTCAGGGCCGCAGGCCTGCCAGGAGACCTGAAGCAACCAAGGGACAAAAGAGGCAGACTCCAGACAGATTCATCCAGACCAGCAAACATCAGGGATAATCACATGGCAAAAAGCAACTGCAAGACCATAAGCAACAGAAGCCAATATATGTGGCATCATCAGAGCCCAGTTCCTCCAGGACAGCAAGCCTGAACACACAACCACACCTGAAAATCAGGAAGCTGACCTAAAGTCCTATCTCATGAAGATAATAGAGTCCTTTAAGGAGGATATAAATAACTCAATGAAAGAAATACAGGAAAACACAGGTAAACAGGTAGAAGCCCTTAAAGAATAAACAAATAAATCCCTTAAAGAAATACAGGGAAACACAATCAAACAGGTAAAGGAATTGCATAAAGTGGTCCAAGACCTAAAAGTGGAAGTAGAAACAATACAGAAAACACAAATTGAGGCAAACCAGGAAATGGAAAACCTAGGAAAGAGATTAGGAATTACAGACATAAGTATTACCAACTGTATACAAGAGATAGAAGAGAGAATCTCAGGTATGGAAGATACCTGAGAGGAGATTGACACAACTCTCAAAGAAAATTCAAAACATAAAAAACTCCTAGCCCAAAACATCCAGGAAATTCAGAACACAATGAAAGGATAAAATCTAATAATAATTGGAATAGAGGAGAATTAAGATTTTTCCAGCTCAAAGGACCTGAAACAAAATCATAGAAGAAAACTTCCCCAACCTGAAGAAAGAGATGGCCATAAAGGTACAAGAAGCCTACAGAACACTAAACAAATGGCACCAGAAAGGAAAATCCTCTTATCATGTAACAATCAAAACACTAAACTCAAAGAACAAAGGAGGAACATTAAAAACTGCAAGAGAAAATGGCTAAATAATATACAAAGGTAGACCTATCAGAATTACACCAGACTTTGTTCTACAGAGATTATGAAAGCCAGAAGAGCCTGGCCATGCAAATTCTAAGGGAACACAAATGCCAGCCCTGGTCACTATATCCAGCCAAACTTTCAATCAACATATGTGGAAAAACCAAGATATTCCAGGACAGAACCAAATTCAAAGAGTATCTACCAATCCAGTCCTACAGAGGATCCTAGAAGAAGGAAAACTCTAACTCAAAATTTCCAATATTTTGGTTAATATTTTTAAATGATTTCATATTTCTGAATTCAGCTAAATATCTCTCAAATGTATAATCTGAACTATATTAAGTAAAATCATTTACCTTGTTGGCTATATTAAGTCATGATTTTTGAATACCAAGATAATTTTGGTAATTTTCACAACAAAATGGTGAAAAATGTTTGTGAATATATTTGTCTAAATATGTGTATTAATGTTTTATTTCAGAATTTTGGATTTTGGTATATACCTTTTAAAGTCTTTCCTTGATATAATAAAATTATCATAGAATTACATCAAAATCGAAGGGGCATTTGTGATCTTGATCCTTTTCTAAGTGACCAGGGAAAATAAGCTAAGTTTGGCTTTATCATACACATGATAGAGTATTATAATTATTTCCCTAATTTCTGCAGTGGGCCAGAAATGATCATTTACCCAAGCCATGGCAGTTTTTGTTGTTGCTATTTGCTTTTAATCATTTACTCTTAAGTATTATTTTGTAATTTTTTATAGATATTATCTTTAGATCTCTTTTCTGCGATGAATCCTGATCCTTAGGAGGACAGGTGTGGTTTGGACCTACTGTTTTGATGTGAGCACTCTGTGGTTTCTCTATCTATAAATCAGTCAGTTACAAGGCTATACTTGTCATCTTCTCCTGCAAAAAGAAACTATTATGATGAGGTTTGAAGATGCACTCATTTGTGGGTATGAAACTATGCCTCAGGAGTTAATTTAATACACTACTGTCAATTTGGCAGTCATATTAGTAGATTCTTCCTGGGGCCAAATTGACTCTGTAGTCACAGGATTTTAGCCCTGATAATAGTTTCATGCTACTGAATAGCCTTAAATGAAACAGAAGATAGTTGGTTAATCCTAAAACACACCTGCCACTTTTATATAGTGGGCATATCTTGGCAAACCAAACATTATTGCAGCTTGTAGGATCACCTGTAGAATAACAACCCCTTTCTGCTCTATGAAAGCTAGCCAGTAGGGGTGAAGTTTCCGGGTCAGTACCAGCTTGATTACTCCATGTTTTACGATTCAAGTATACAACATTTTGAGGAGCAGAGGTTTAGCATCAAGAACAGTGGAATGAGCTGTTTGTTGTGATGTGGGTGCAGCAACTTTTAAAGACAGTGCATTAGTAGCATTGTCTTGGGCTTTTTTATTTATAGTGTGTGGTGTTCGGTGGAGGCACTGTCATCCCATTATAGAGTAAAGCAACAGATGGCTAGATTCAACCTTCCCGCCTTTGCTGGGCCATGCATTATTAATAGAAAAACACACGTGCAACATGAAAGTTAACCTGATCCAGTTAACCCGAGAGTCACTAATTGCCTTCGAGATGGAAGGACTAGAAAATGCACAGGTGGTAATTTAATACACATTAACATGCATAACATTTTTATTAGCAAATACTAGCTTTTTCTTTGTGACGATAACAAATACAGGCTAGATGTCTCTCCCCCAACCCCCTAATGTATGTTTAATAGGTCATAAGGAAACCAAGAAGACAGAGGCAGCAACAGGACCTGCTGAGGCTGAGTGGATTGCATGAAAGGAGCTGTATGTCCCAGAATAGTATTTAAACTTCACTGCATTCTCAAGCACCTTCTTAACAATGTTCTGGTAAATCCTCTCATCACTAGTAACACGCCTGGAAAGGCTCCCAGTGCTTTCCCACCATCATCTCACTTAATTCCACATTGATCCAGCAGGAGCATTATTGTCAGAAGTTGGGAAGATCAGGTTTGGGTGTCTTAGGAGGTTAAATAACTTGTTCACACACACCCAGTGAATGGAAAGTCACTTAATAGGGAGAATGTGGACTTAGAGCCAACAGGTTACACTGGGTCTTATGACTTATAAAATCATTGCCGCCTTCTCAGCTGTGTGTCAGCATATCACAGCTTGTCTTGAACCTGGCAGGATTCTCAGTCTTGCTTTTAATTAGCTAATTATAGACTTTAGTTATCCAAATTATCTGTTCTCACTCCTTAGGGGTGTGGAGCCTAGGGACTTGTCTAGACTCTGTTCCCAAGAAAGCAGGTCCCTGCTGAAACCAACTCACAAATAAGGATCGAGGTACAAATAAGGATCGAGGTACAGCACTCATCATCTTCTTCCCTCAACCACAGTTCATGGCAGCAAGGGGACCTATGTGCTAGAAATAACTAAACCCATGATTGATGATGTTTGGTGTGTCACTATCCTGTGTCGCTTTCAGTTTGGTGGAAGCCCTGTAATTCAAGTAAATCATTTTATTTAACACTTTGAAACATGACTGTTGACAAGTACTGAGCAAGAATATTGTGTTAGAAAGCAGTCATTTCCTGTTCAGAATGGTACAGTTGAGACCTAAATTCTACAGCCTGTGCTTATGGCTCAGTGAGTAAATGTGCTTGCTATCCAAGGGTTAGTACCAGAATTTGACTCGCCCCAAACACACGGCTTGTTAGCACACAGTTCTTGTATGGAAAGATGAAGGATCTAGGCAGGAGTGGCATCAGCCAAACAAGTGACCTTGTTTTCATAGCAGAAAAAGGTGAAGACCAACACCCAGGCTTGCCCTGTGATCTCACAGGTACTTTGGAGCACACGTGGATTACACTTACCTGGGAACCAGCTAACATATGTACAACTATGGTTGAAGATTACATGAAAAGTAATTTAAATTCTGTTAGCCACTGCTTCCATAACTCAGGGCAAAGTACACAGAAACCTGATTAAATCCCTATTCTTACTATGCTATCCAAGGATAATACCAGTGTATTCCAGATAAAACACCATTATTGGAAATTAATTATTTCATACATGTAAATTGCTTTGATAGGAAGTTGCATATTACAGACATTAAAAAAAAACAAAACATTTGTTCTGTCACTAGCAGGGGTGGAGCATCAACGGGAGTCATCTCATTGATGCCATTAGTGACAAAAATGGTGTCTTAAAATTACTGATAAATGTTCCCCCAAATGTCTTAATTGTTGCTTTATATCAAACTTCATTCTATATCCTACATCAAATATAATCATTATTTTAACCAAACACTTCAAATAAAAATATATCTATAATCCATTTCCAAATCTTTGTTATCCCAGAATCCTCTTTTGAGATATATTTGGGAGGAAATTTACTGAAAAGTCTCTGTGAATTAGACACAGACCCACAACGATATGGGATTGTTTTGAGCCTCTGTATATTCCTTGGCGAATTAGCCCATTTTTACAGCTAGTGGTGCCTGTGTTTTCCGAGCCTGTTATCACCTGCTTCTACTATTTCATATAGCCCTTTAAACATCCTAATGGCTGAATTTACTGTTCATGATAGCCCGTACAAGAGTGTTTAGAAATTATCTTTCATTCTCACTTAATGCCTATTGGGCTCCTGAAAATCCTCCATGAGCTTCTCTATTTAGAGCAAAGGAGGGGTGTTGGAGCACACTTCGTTTGTTGGAACTAAAGCTAACGTTAATATGCAATTCCTGAAATCCCACTTTTTTATTATGCTTTTGGCTGAAGAAAATCAGAGAATCTCACAATTCCAACTAATGACCACGGAGGTTATATTTTCTTTTCTTTTTGACAAACATCCACCATCACCTCATTTTAGGAGTAAACCTTATCTTATTTTTAAGACCGTGGCATTACCTATACAGTCCTATGCAGTTACTGCCCTTACCAGGAGACAGTTCAGATTTTTATCCACTCCTAATGAAAATATGTTACATTTCACGTGCTAGGCTCACTACCAAGCATGCCTTAAATTGAGTGCTGTGCAAATAAGAATGGGCCATGGAGTATGTCTCATATGACTTGGCTCTGGTAAGATTTCAGCATTCTATATGTGCATGAGTAACCCTGCATTGCCCACTGCTTGCTGTGTGTGCATAACTACCATGGTATATAAAATCATTGTTTCATCAAAATCGTTTAAATGCTATGGCCTCACAGGTATTTTGAAAAATAAAATGAACTAAACGTTCCAGATGATGCAAAAATGAGTACAAATTGCATCAAATTTAGGAAATGATCCACTTTTCATCCCTGAAAAATGAAGGATCACAAAGTATGCACCTTTTAAACAAATCTCTCCATGGAAAATGAAGGGGGCATGGCAGAGTCAATCTGTTAACTTCAGCCACATTAGCCAGCAGAGAGCCATGCTGCTCTGTCTTAGCATCACCGAGAGCAGCAGCTCCGATGAATGGATTGTCAACCTCTGAGTGGTGCTCACTGAGGGGCAAAGGCAAGTTCTGTTGACTTGTTGGACTTCAAAGTATTTTTCCAAATTGCATCGTTACATCATTTGATAATATATTAAAATACATACTTGAGAATACTCTCAGAAAATGGAGAAAATGAAATACATATTTTATTTATATTCTGGGTCAAGGCATCTGCCTAAAAGTAAACAAACCCAGGCAAGAACTGGCAAATACTAAGCAGGAGCTTTGCGTGGTTGTTGTCATAGAGTGTCTGTGTGAAAAGGTACCAAATGGCCTTCCTTTCTAATCACAAACAGATATTGAATACTACTCTAGTTGTTTGGCATCTGACAATTTTTTTGTTTTAAAATGAATGAAACCTTAAGCTAGTATTAGATTCAAAAAGAATCAGATTTCACATTTAAATACTAACTTGGTTATCAAAAAGTTACATTGTCAGCTATTTCCATCCCTATGCAGTATTTCCCTAGATTACCACCAATCTTACTTCTTCTGCGCCTCCTTAACTTTAATCTCTTGCTTCTGATAACATACGTCAGAAAAGGCCTTTTTATAATGCAGGTCAAAACAAACAAACAAACAAACAAGCAAATAACAAACTAACTAGACTTTTCGTGGTGCATGAGGTTGTTTTGTGATCTCGCTAGTTCTTTCTGATGCTGTCCCCAATACTTTCTCTGTGATTATCCTGACTTCTGCTATGCTAGAAAACAGTTTTAGCAACTCTTTTGGTTTCTTTGTTGTTTCTGCTCATGTCCTTATTATTCTTACATTTCTTTTGAATTCTCTGCACTGAAAATATATCCTATCCTTCAAATGCCAAATCAGTATGATCTTTTAAATAATCCCCCAGCCTACTTACATTTACTATTGTTTATGCACTCAAGTCTTACACACACACACACACACACACACACACACACTTTAATGTACACATCTTTTTATCTTCTTATTAATATATAAGGTACAAATGAAAAATATTGATCTGCTATTTCAAAGGCAAAGCAAGCAAGCAAAAGAATGTACTAACCCATGCAAATTATTCTTTAATAATGATTTTATATTAGCCCTCTTTTGACTTTTTATTCACACATCATGGTAATTAAAAGTTTTAAATTATTCTCAAATAACTAATTCTAAATGTTATTCATAAAAGTAAATATTGATTCATAGATATAGAAATTCCCATATAATCATTGATTGCATACTTTTTATTGACTTTGGGAAAAATATCTAAACAAAACCAGGACGTGTAACATTTTAAAAGTTCAATATGTTCCTTTTGTAAAGGATATAAAATTTTACTAATGGTTTGTTTGGGTGTCTTTTTACCCGAGAAGCATGCAAAAATACAGACACTGGATTCAATGCATTGTTTCATGGAGGGTGGAAAAACGGGTGTATTTTTGACACCATAATTTCTACTCACAAAGGTTTGATCTGTGAGTCAGTATTTCTTCTATATCACTCTGCAATAAGAAAAAAAAGACGACTTCAAAAAAAGGAACAGTTTGAATAAGATAGTGTGTTGAGAAGGAAGAAAACATGCATAAGAGACACATGAAGTCCTATTTGTAGGAGCCCTAATAAATACAGTTCTGAGGTGAGAAGACTGGTTCTACTGTGACCTTATGTGCAGAGACGGAGCAAGAATGGGGGCATCTTTATGGAAAGAGCTCTACAAGGCTATCTTTGAAGTTAAATTCTTCCCACAATCAAAAGCTATAGGGAACAGCCTTGGAAAACTACAACCATTTAAACACTATACGTGGTGTGCAGCAAGCCTGAATATTATGTTAATATTGTCTTTAGTGACCTCGATTTCTGTTTGTTAGCCTACTCCTCCTTGACAGTTTCCCCCTTTCGTCCTCATCATGAGGCTCAGGCTGCCCTCTAGCTTTTGGCCCATGCTTCACTCTCAAAGCATTCCAATTACAGATAGGCAGTATAATTTTCTTATCAGGTAACTTTTGAACTATTCACCACTTTCAAATGTAATCTATGCACTTGCCAAAATGAGAAAGGAGTTGAATTAAACATATATGTAGCTTTACTTTTCGTATTTCTGTAAATTCGCTCATAGTATTAATTAATAAGAATTTCATTTAGGAGATGTGTAGAGATTTCGACTTACAATAGAAATTTATCAATGTTTATATTAATCACAAAGTATAAATTAGATACATATAGGAGTAGAATGATACTGCTATTGGATTGAGGAAGAAATGTATTTAGGGACACATATGTATACATCATGTAGCTGTTGCTGAAACCAAGATTCAATATAGAAATTGTCAACCTATATGAAAATTCTATATTACCTACAACTTACTGCTAGATAAGGGCAACCCCACCTCAATTAGCAAAGTCATGTACTAACTATCGCTACATGTAAATAGACATGTCAATTTTACAAAACAAATATTAGCTTAAAATGAGGTTAAAATAGGTTGATTTTCTAAAGTACACAGATCCTTCAGTAAGTAAAAATTTCAAGGCCAACAGATAACAGATATCCCCACACTACTAACCAGTAACCAGATAATTTTCCATTCAATGGAGAGAAGGAAAGTAGCGTTCAGCTTATTATAATTGAAGAAAGTGATGATTAAACAGAATTTTAAGTTCCCAGTTTAAAACGTCCAACCTACAGAAACATGGTTTGCATTGTTTGGATATGCATGTTTTCACCCAGGGAGTAAATATACATCTTAATTTTTGGCCACAGGCCTGGTGTTTAAAATTGCACAGCATTGTGTCTTAGAATAAAATGATATACAAATTAAAAATATAATTAATATTCTTAAAATGAAAGGTTCTGTTTTTCTAGCTACAGACACTGGTGTCAGGGTCCTTGTACGAGCAGCTCTCCTTCCTTCATGCAGCCGCATGTGATTCTCCTGTGTTAGTGTGTGTGTGTGTGTGTGTGTGTGTGTGTGTGTGCCTGTATGTGTATGTATATCTGTGTGTGTGCCTGTATGTGTGTGTGTTCCTCTGTGTGTGTGTATGTGTGTGTGTGTCTGTGTGTGTGTGTGCCTGTATGTATATGTATATCTGTGTGTGTGCCTGTATGTGTGTGTGTGTGTGTGTTCCTCTGTGTGTGTGTGTTCCTCTGCGTGTGTGTGCCTCTGTGTGTGTGTATGTGTGTGTGTATGTGTGTGTGTATGTCTGTGTGTGTGTGTGTATACATCCATGTGTGTGCTCCTCCTAAGGCTTCAGCTTTATTCAGATGACCAGTGCAACATCTTCCTAGACACAACAAGTCTAAACAATATAGCAAAGAAAGCCATCCTATTTTCAAGGGATATGGTTAGAAAACAAAGATCATAATTCTGATGTGTCTTTTTTATTAATCATTTTATTCATTTACATTTCAAATGCTATCCCCCTTGTCTGTCAACCCTGGAATAGCCTCCATCCCATACCCACTCACCTCCCTCCACTTGGCCTCCATGAGAGTGCCCTTCCAACCATTCACCCTCTACAGCCTCATCCTCTAACACTGCCCTACGCTGGGGCGTCAAGCCTCCCTCCTCTGCCATTGACGTCAGATAAGGCCATCATCTGCTACATATGTTGTTGTTGTAAAATTATAAAAATGGGGCTTTTACTCCTCTAGATCCAACACCACAATTCCCCAAGATATCTGATAGATACCTTAATCTCAGTCAGCAAAGTCTCTCACCCTCTCTGCTCCATCCCATATCTCACTGCCGAAGGCCTCTCTGGGCCTGGCGACAATCTCTCTACCCATCCAGTTCCCAAGGCAGGTTGTCACCATGGCAGAAATATACATCATAATTCTGTGGCTGCTCAGTGTCCCAGCTGCCACATATTCTCTTAAACTTAAATCAATCATCACATGAAAGAATGCACAACACAATAACCTCTGATCCAATTGATAAGATATAATTGCCCACCTAGACATACAAAGTCCTGTACAATCCATCCCTTAAGAACATTCATAACAACCTGTAGAGGTACAGCATGGGATCTTAACATCAGCCTCTCCAGGGCTTCTCCACAGCCTTCTCCTGTCTCTTCCTCCTTTCCGTTCCAGTCTCCTCCCCTTCCCTCAAACTTTTCTCCTGCCCATCCTTCCTTCTTGTCCAATGACAGGCCTCATTCTATCCTGTACAGGCCATCACCTGTATGACATCCTCCAATATGTATCTGGAGTCCTTTAGTTCCTGGCAGCTTTGGGTGGTCCAGTTAGTTACTATTATTCTTTCTATGGGGTTGCAATCCCCTTCAGCTCCTTCAGTCCTTTCCCTAGCTCTTCCATTGGGGTCACCAGGCTCAGTCTGATGGTTGTCTGCGAGTATACACAACTGTATTCGTCAGGTGCTGGTAGAACCTCTCAGGGAACAGCCATATCAGGCTCCTGTCAATAAGGACATTTTGGCATTAGCAATAGTGTTCGGGTTTAGTGTCTGCAGATGGGATGGATCCCTAGGTAGGGCAGTCTCTGGATGACCTATCCTTTAGTCTCTGTTCCATTTTTTCCCCCTGTTTTTCTTTGGACAGGAGCATCTCTGGGTTTACATTTTTGAGATGAATGGATGGCCCCATCCCTCAACTGGTCATCTGGCCTATCTACTGGAGATTGTCTTTAATTGAGTATTTTGGCTAAAGCCATTGCCGTTGGCTCCTAAGAATCTCTCGCTTCCCTGGATTCTGGGACGTACTAGTCACTACCTCCAGTTCCCCTTCCCTCTATGCTACATGGTTCTATTCAATTTCCTGAATCTGTGGACTTCTGTCCCTTCCAATACCTGCTCCTCTCTCCCTTCCCCTACCCCTTCTTTTTACTCCAAAAGCCTTGACTGCCTATCCAGTGTAACTCTGCTGTCTGCTTTGCAGCTTCGACTAGACAGAAAGTCTCGTTTTCTTGCAGGCCCCTTCTTCATGTTATTGCAGTGATGCCTCACAAAAAATGTCTCTTGCATTTGTCCTTCAGTTTGCTGTCTTGGAGCATCTGATGAGCTTAACGTACTATGTAACATTATCTCTTAAAAATAATGCCCATGAAGTAAGGTGATAGTGGATTTATAGATATGTTTTCTTTTTACAATCCCTTGGGACCACCTTTATTAAAGTTACTTGCATTTTGCTGTTATTATTAATGATAATCCCAGTGTGTTAAAATAGCAAATCAACTCTTGAATCTACCTTATCAAAGAAGTGCAAATCTCTCAATTGCACATACTATTTTCCCCCTTTTCTTTCAGTGTCTTAACAATGGATACTGGTCAGTTGAATTTTTTGATAGCTCAAAAGAAGCTAACATGGTCTTTTCTGGTACATTGGCGTGTATATCTGAGTGAAGGTTAAGGTTAACTTAATTTCTCACTTCAGTTGAAAATCAGTTCTTCTACCCTTTTGTCATAATCCTATCAACTACACAGAGAAGCCGCTCTATTCTTGAGTTATATTTGAATTTGCACAGGGAATTAAATTTTAGCTTTCAGAAACTGAAAGGTTTTATAGGATGACGGGACCTTTTTGTCCGTATTTACCTTAGTAAGTAGTGACCCTGAAGCACTAAAGGGGTTTTCATAAGGGGCCTTTCCAAAGAATAAAGGGCATCTCAGGAAGAAAGGGTGAATATGTGGGGAGCCTGCCTGCAGACAGATGGTATACAAAAGCCACTGCCAAACTCATAGAGAAAGAAACAACTGTACTTAAAAAACATTAAAATTGTAGGTATTAGCAGTAAAGTAATCATTGAAATTCACATAGTAGTTTTCACGAGTAGAAAGTGATTTTTCCATTTGAAAATCAAACATTCTTCTTATTAAGTTATGCAAGCCATACAGGTATGACAAGAGAAATTGCCCTTCTTAATTTCTAAGTTCACATTACGAATTGGTTTGTTTGCTAAAATTCATTCTACTATAGCATGCCAATCAAATTGCAAAAGATCCATATAAAAGGCAATCAATCTAGGCTTGCCCACCAAAACTTATGAAGAGACAATGTGTTTCATTGCATACTGAATTTCACATTCGGGCTGTGTTTCTGACTTCTATGAGCGGAATAATGCTATAGTGGACTATGGGAACGTGCTGCAGAGCAAATTGCTGTATTATGTTCTATATTCAGCTTCCAATTTATCATAAAACTAATGTTGGTTGTGATTTTTGGAGTGCCACAGAGACTTCTCGGTTATTAGAAAAGCCCTCAAAACTGTGGATGAGGATTAGTGTACTCATGCATAATCTAGTTTATCTATGAATTGTGTTATGGAGTCCACATGACATTCATGGTTTTTTACTTTTCATTTGCCATATCTGGAAATCTTTCTTCAAGTATTTCCCCAAAGTAAACCCCCAAGTATGTTTTTTTTTTTTGATCTTAGCACTAATGAAAACTGTCAGGGTTTACATATGCTTGGCCCAGGGAGCAGCACTATTGGATGTAGCCGTGTTGGAGTAGGTGTGTCACAGTGGGTATGGGCTGGACTCTCACGCCAACTGACTGGAAGTAGAATTCTCAGCTCCTCCTGAACCATGCCTACCTGGATGCTGCCATGTTCCTGCCTTGGTGATAATAGAATGAATCTCTGAACCTGTAAGCCCGCCCCAATTAAATGCTGTCCTTATAAGGGTTGCCTTGGTCATGGTGTCTGTTCACAGCAGTAAACCCTAACTAAGACAGAAGTTGGTACCAGGGAATGGGGTATTGCTGTGATAGGCCTGACCATGTTTTTCTTTGGAAGAATGTGGATTTTCGGACATTCGATTTGGAAAGCAGTGGAATGATTTAAATGGGATTTAGAGGGCTAACCTAGTAGGAATATGGAAGACTTTTGTTACCGAGAGTGATATGAATTGTGCTGAGCTGGGCCAAAAGGTTTCAGTGTTGTTTTTGTGATATTTTGGTGAAGAATGGGGCTTTTTGTACTTGTCTGATGAATCTGCCTGAGGCTAAGGGGAAGTGACTCTGATTAATTGCATTGAAGAAAGTCTCAGGAATGCCCATCAAGAACAGCACAGCAGTGGAGTGGATCAACCTGAGCTTAGAGTTGCTTAGAGCAACTGACTGAAGAGCTGGAGAAGGAACAGCAGTCCTTTTGAGGAGTCCAGAAGATCAGTTGTGGATCCCAGACATTGAAATAAGGTGCTGTAACATGCAAGTTGCTTTGGGGACCCCAAAATGTTTGAGATGCCAGAGGTATGGGCTATCTTATGAGAAAAGTTACTAACAGGGAATGAAACCAGCCCAGGAGAAAGAAGTTTGATGCAGTTAACAAAGATTGAAAAGGAGTTGGAGACCTGACAATCTCTTTGAAATCAGATGCAGATTTTGGAGTATGTCCAGGTGGTTTCCTGTCTTGCTTTTGAGATTACATTTAAGTGATTGGATGAATCTCAAAAGAGACCTTGAACTTTGAGCTTTAAACATTGTTGAGATTGCTGTAGACTATAGGGACTTTTGAAGTTGGACTTCAACTATATTTTGTATTATGCTATCTTTAGGTATGACCCCGATAGACTCAGATGTTTGAATAAGCCTATGGGGGCTAGGTATTGGAAAGTCACTTTATGGAGTGGCACTATTAGAAGGTGTGGCCCTTTGGAATAGATGTGTCACTGTAGGAGTGGCCTTTAAGACTCATGCTAGCTGTCTGGAAGGTAGTATTCAGCTAGCAGCCTTAAGATGAAGATGTAGAATTCTCACCTCCTCCTGCACCTTGCCTACCTGGATGCTGCCATTTTCTCCTTTTGATAATAGAATAAACCTTTGAACCTGTAAGCCAGCCCCAATTAAACGTTGTACTTAATAACAGTTGCCTTGATCATGGTGTGTGTTCATAACAGTAAATTCCCAACTAAGACAAAAACTTAATTTTACATAATTAAGAGGTCCTCATCATTTCAATGACAATGGAAAACAAAAATACTTGTTGTTGAGAAAAATTAAGCTTATATTGCATTGTCTGGTATTATACCAGGTCTCAATGCACTGAGAAAGGCACCAAAAGTCATTCTGAGTTTCATGCTAAAAATTCTATACCATAATGATCTAGTTAGCATTTCTTTCTTTTGCCATGGTACTCCATTTTTGTTTGTATTTGCTTGAAGCATTGCATCCTGTTCCTCAGAGCTTGTGTACCTTCTGTACTTTCTTATGGAATAGGGCACTTTACACTATACACGCCTCCATATCCTCACATTCCGCTTGTAATTGTTTCTCATTACAGTAGCTCAGCATCTCACAAGGAAAACAAGACTTTCATTTAGCTCAGATTATGAGAGGCTGGAATGCGGTAGAGCATAGCTCAGGGTCTGACAAGGGTCCTTCTTTGAGAAACACATTAGGGCTAAACTAACCATGTATACCATTCTGGTTTTATGAGATGTTTCTCATCCTCTGGAAGCCACCACAATTACTGTAGGAGCTATGGCCTCATAATCTAAATGAAGCAATTGAACATAGGGTGTCTTTCATGAATGTCACAGTCACATTAAATACCTAACCTGAGAACCTCATTAGAATAATACTAAGCAGAAACTCCAACCTGAGATCAGTAGAACCATCTAGATCAAAACCACTTCATGTACCCTGAAACTCATGTCTTTCTGAGACACAAAGTACAATTATTTCAGTTTCATATAACCCCTAGTCGTCAATTCATTCCAGCATAAATGAAAAGTTGAATGTCTATGTGTCACTGATGCAAGTAGTATATTGTTTATTCTCTCTGACATAAAGGTTATTAGGTCATTTAAATTATTAAATTTTAAAAATATGAAGTGTTAAATAGGAACTCATAAATGTTGCAATGTAAGTATTGTATATAAAGACTTTAGAAGAAATATAAAACGATATGAATAAGTTGCTTAATGCATAGGATTTTTTCTTTATGAAGGAGGAACATAAAGATTTGTTTATTGGGGTTGTGGATTTAGCTCAGTGGTAGAGCACTTGCCCAGCAAGCGCAAGGCCCTGGGTTCGGTCCTCAGCTCCGAAAAACAAAACAAAACAACAACAACAAAAAAGATTTGTTTATTACAGAATAATGTTGGCACTATACATTGGAATTTACTGTTCAATTTCAGCATAGTTTAAAGTACTAGACATTTCGAAACAGCTGGAAAGAACAATTCTGAATGTTCTATTCCCCCCAAAATAAAGAAAAAATACATACACAAATCTAATAAAATAAGTTTTACTGAATTGACATTTATGTAATAATTAGTCTTTTCATGTAGGACTAAGACTCTGGGGGATTGTATAATGAGCTAAGGAACTTAATAATTTAAGAGCAGCATATCTTAGGGGACATGGAGAAAATAAATACTACTTCTGTTTCTGAATTTCAATATAAATGATTGAATAATCTGTACCATAACTTTGACATCCACCCTAAATTATTACCCAGTTGTCTGTTTCTAAGGACTAAGACGAAGTGAACTTGTAAAGCAGCAGGATGGATGTGCATCTTGATAGAACCATTTTTAAAGTCTTAGGTCTGTTAAATATAATATAGATGAAACATCTCGTTTGTCCTAAAAATAGTGGGCTATGTTTTCTAATATTTATCACTTTAAGTGAACTAGGAAACGTTTTGTCACAGAACGTATTGGTCGAGTTTTCATAAATAAATTGCTGGATATGCAATTTTTGAGTGTTTGCTTTATAAGTGTCAAAATTATTGAATAGTTTTATTTTAAGAAATAAATGAACAAATTTGGTGTGTGTCTGTGTGTGCATGTGCACACATGTGTGTATGTGTGTGAAATGTGTGTCAAATAGTTCGTTTCTAGTTGTTGCTCTCTAAACTATTTAGGGAGACTGGAGGTTTATTCCTCTGTTTCGGGGCTACACTTGTGTTCAGTTATCTTCCAGGCATTTTCAGTTGCAAAGCTTACAGCTAAAATGGTACCAAAAGCCTCGTTAAATTGCAGAGAATCTGTTGCCAGCACCATGGTACCTACTGTATGCTTGTATATTTATACATATATAAAATAACACACACACACACACACACACACACACACACACACACACACACACACACTCAAGTGCTGGCGAGTTCCATTCATTTTCCCAATATAAATAGAAGAAAAACGTTAGTCAGATCACTGGCACAGATAGGAAAGTGTAATGACTTAGAATGTTGAGGAATAATTAATACTGAGCTTATGATATCATTTAAGTATGTTTTCAGTGCTAGATAGTACACACTTGATAGGCAAGGGTTCCAGAACTCATCCGGCAATGTGAAGCATTTTTATAATCTAGTCTTTAGATACAAGTCGAAGTTCTTGTCAAAAGTGATAGTTTAGGGAATTTATAATCAGAGAAATGCTATCACATGCACAGATGCATGGATGACAGGCAAATCATAGATACATTGATAGGTAGGCAGAAATGTGATAGATGATGGAGGGTTTAGATGGATGGTAGTGTGACAGGTGATAAATCGCTGAATACATGAAAAATATTGAGATGATAGGTAAATGAGATAGAGGTGCATAGCTAAATAAATGATACATAGAATCGATTATACATGAGTAGATGATGGATAGTTTATAGATAGGTAGCTACATTATATGTTTATAGATGATTGATGAAGATAGTAAACTAGATATACAGCATGTAGTCTTATATAATAACCTAAATCTATTTATGTTTTGAAGACTTTGAAGACAATGTTCATGCTAAAACTGAGTCCTGTTATTGAGCCCATTTTATTTTAGGCAGAACTAATGTGAAATGGTCAGTGGGTCATATTATATTTCGAACGCTTTGTTTTCTTTGTTTGTCTCTGTAATTCTTTCCATACGTACTCACGGTCTGCATCTGAAGGCATACTTAATTACAATGGGAAAAGCAGAAGAAAATGGCAGATATCAAAAAATGGAATAGTATATATTGATATCCTTCGATGATGTCCTTTCAAACAGTTAATAAATGTATCATTATAGAGATTATCAAATTGTAATTGTAAATGAATATTTTGTAGTAGGAGAAAAAGCATAACAGATATATTAATGTATGTTTAGTAAGCCTTTAATCTACTACTTTTAATCAAGTACCAGGCATCTGTATCTAAGACACATTTCATTAGAGAAAAGCATGTATTTCTTTGAATTTTGATATTTAAAATATTCTCCATTTTTATCTAAATAATGATTTAGGGACATGTCTCCTGAGACTTGCTCAGAATGCAATCAGGCATGTCTTGATTTGTACAGGCAAATCCCTACGAATGCTTTTATTTATTTTTGAATGAGAACATATTGCCAATGAACAGACACATTAAGATCTACTCATATGAGGAAGTTGCACTTCACGTGTTTAAACATGATGAATAATTATTTTTGTGAATTGGCAAATTCAGTATAGCATATGAATTTTCATTTTTAAATTTCAACCTATGTAAAACATTCTCAAGAGATTAGTTTACATAGGGGTAATCAACTTATACTTTCCATGTTAAGACCTATAAATACAGATACATATATGTACACATATTATACCTGAGTAATCCTTAGTTTGAGTAACCACCTATAATAGGACATATAAAGTACCCCAAATCCTGAGGCTGTCAGTAGATAAGCCATAAAGTTACCCAGAATAAGAAGGGATCTATACTTTTGTATAAATATATCTAATTGGAACTATACAGCTATGTTTCAAATCTACAAGTTACTTGCTAGTATATATAATCTGACTTAATGAGTTCTATAGCACTTTCATGTATAGAAAGTATGTAACAATATATGGCATATTACTTAACCACTTTTGTAAGATGTTTTCTATTCTATAAGGGGAATTGTTTTATCAGAAGATTGTGACATTCTGGTGGATGAAGAAATATATCTTGGAAATTTTGCTCTAAAATGGACTAGACAACCAGCTCTACAGAACAAGACCATATTTATAATATAAACAAATAAACAAACACATAAAATTTATTCTATAATAATGCTAATAACATTAACAATCTTATGGCACAACAATTGAGTTAATGAACTTAGAATTAAAGAATTTAAGAATGAAGTTAAGAAGTAGGTCCTAAGTTATTTTAGAAATTATTCTTATTGCTATTCTGCTTTAGGCATCACTTAATACATTTGCAAGAGAGAAATAAATGCTTTTTCATACTGGTGTAGTGTGTGCTTAGGGGTATACAATTTTAGTATTCATTACATCATAGTGACATATTTCTAATAATAAAAATGGAAAGCTAAATATTTAAAGATCCATTAGTTTTAATATGTCTTAGGGAAAGAATAAATTTGATAAGTTTCTGATAAAAAATATCTCTTAAGACAGACAAAATTTCTTCTTTCATTTAAAGAAAATATAGGGTGTAGTGTATAATAAGTCTAAATATTATTTGAAATAATTTATTCTAAGGAAAAAGTGATACAATATTTGTCTTAAACAAAAATTAAGTTGCTAGACAGTAATTTTTGTTCTATGCAGGTAATATACTCAGTAGACATGTATCACTTATCTTGGGACAATTTGTCATATTAGACACAGTGCCAGGGATACACTATGAATTTTTTTAAAAGGTCAGATTGATAGAGTTCGTCTTGTCTGTTGTCTCTGTATAAATTTACTTTATTATTATTTCCTCATAATGTAGACTCAATTAACACAAAACATAATTATTTAAGAACAGAGGTTTAAAAGGATGTTCAAGCCCATATTACCATTTATAAAACAAAAATTCAAGTATGCATTATATGGACATAGACCTTTAGTCTTTCCTATTGAGTCTGCCTTTGCCTTTGACTCGTTGCGTAGGAAGCTGACATAAAGGCAGATGAAAATCTGGAAATTTTTTTACTTCCTCGGCATAACTACTTTTGTTACAAAAGCTTTTACATACTTTTATACTTTTTATACTTTGCTTATATATTGAAGTACAAGATGTTAATTAATATCTGACTTAAAATAAATTTAGTGCAATTTCTATCACTTTATCTTTGAAAAGAATGTTATTGCAGAATCTAGACTATGAGATAAAATATTGAAATTGTTTTGTATAGCATACATAAACAATACGAAGTATGTTAGCATTTGAAACCTCATAAGAAATGAAATGCATATTTCTATAGAAGGTTAAATTACTGTATAAAATTCTTAATTTTTTTAAATATTAGGAATTTATAAATCAAAACAATGACTTCTACATGTTAAATTTTTGTTGTAAGTTGTTTTTAATCATAAAATTATTAGCAATGCAAGGTATTTTGAGCATAATTTATTTATATTTTCTATGTAGTTTTGTCTTTCTTAGATGACCATGTGAAAATAAATGTGTGAATCATCAAATCTATGACTTTTATCTTAAAATCATATTTTTAATCAATCTCATATTTTATATGTAAAATACAAATAGAAATAGGATTATAAGATTAATATACTTTCATAAAATTTTGTCAGTGTTTTTTAGTTTTCAAATAACTACATGAAGATTTTTTTTAATTTAGAAAGAATATTTTTAAAGTTTCCAGAATTGAGGTTAAATCCAAGAAAAATGTTGAAGCTGTTTTAAAAATTGGTTCATTCAACAGTTATGTGTGATGTAAAAAAGACAAAATATAGTTGTAAAGATAGACAAGTATTAAATTTTTCTTAAATATCAAGGCATTTTTGTTTGGTATCAAAAACACCAAATGCTATTACTGTAAGTAGATTGCTTTAATTGAAAAAAAATCAATAAAATAACATGTATAGGAAGCTTCAAATATCTGACCATTTGTAAATTATTCATTTTATAAATTGACCGTTTATGGTAATGAGAAAACATTTATTATGTGGACAAACAAGGAAGAATTAGAAATTCCATAATCATTTCATGGGGAAGAAGTTTTCCTCCTAAACTAGAAGAGAGTTAGAAGTAAAATTCACACCCTGACCTGCAGAATTCAAATGGGTACGTTGCCAGTATCTTGCCCAAGTTTAAATACTATATATATATATATATATATATATATATATACATATATATGTATATATATGTATATATATATATATTATTAACTTGAGTATTTCTTATTTACATTTCGAGTGTTATTCCCTTTCCCGGTTTCCGGGCAATCATCACCCTAGTCCCTCCCCCTCCCCTTCTTTATGGGTGTTCCCCTCCCCATCCTCCCCCCATTGCCGCCCTCCCTCCAACAATTATGTTCATTGGGGATTCAGTCTTAGCAGGACCCAGGGCTTCCCCTTCCACTGGTGCTCTTACTAGGATATTCATTGCTACCTATGAGGTCAGAGCCCAGGGTCAGTCCATGTATAGTCTTTAGGTAGTGGCTTAGTCCCTGGAAGCTCTGGTTGCTTGGCATTGTTGTACATATGGGGTCTCGAGCCCCTTCAAGCTCTTCCAGTTCTTTCTCTGATTCCTTCAACGGGGGTCCTATTCTCAGTTCAGTGGTTTGCTGCTGGCATTCGCCTCTGTATTTGATGTACTCTGGCTGTGTCTCTCAGGAGCGATCTACATCCGGCTCCTGTCGGCCTGCACTTCTTTGCTTCATCCATCTTGTCTAATTGGATGGCTGTATATGTATGGGTCACATGTGGGGCAGGCTCTGAATGTGTGTTCCTTCTGTGTCTGTTTTAATCTTTGCCTCTCTATTCCCTGCCAAGGGTATTCTTGTTCCCCTTTTAAAGAAGGAGTGAAGCATTCACATTTTGATCATCCGTCTTGAGTTTCATTTGTTCTAGGCATCTAGGGTAATTCAAGCATTTGGGCTAATAGCCACTTACCAATGAGTGCATACCATGTGTGTTTTTCTGTGATTAGGTTACCTCACTCAGGATGATATTTTCCAGTTCCAACCATTTGCCTACGAATTTCATAAAGTCGTTGTTTTTGATAGCTGAGTAATATTCCATTGTGTAGAAGTACCACATTTTCTATATCCATTCCTCTGTTGAAGGGCATCTGGGTTCTTTCCAGCTTCTGGCTATTATAAATAAGGCTGCTATGAACATAGCGGAGCACATGTCTTTTTTATATGTTGGGGCATCTTTTGGGTATATGCCCAAGAGAGGTATAGCTGGTTCCTCAGGTAGTTCAATGTCCAATTTTCTGAGGAACCTCCAGACTGATTTCCAGAATGCTTGTACCAGTCTGCAATCCCACCAACAATGGAGGAGTGTTCCTCTTTCTCCGCATCCTCGCCTGCATTTGCTGTCACCTGAGTTTTTGATCTTAGCCATACTCACTGGTGTGAGGTGAAATCTCAGGGTTGTTTTGATTTGCATTTCCCTTATGACTAAAGATGTTGAACATTTCTTTAGGTGTTTCTCAGCCATTTGGCATTCCTCAGCTGTGAATTCTTTGTTTAGCTCTGAACCCCATTTTTTAATAGGATTATTTTTCTCCCTGCGGTCTAACATCTTGAGTTCTTTGTATATTTTGGATATAAGCTCTCTATTTGTTGTTGGATTGGTAAAGATCTTTTCCCAATCTGTTGGTTGTCGTTTTGTCCGAACAACAGTGTCCTTTGCCCTACAGAAGCTTTGCAGTTTTATGAGATCCCATTTGTCGATTCTTGATCTTAGAGCATAAGCCATTGGTGTTTTTTCAGGAAATTTTCTCCAGTGCCCATGTGGCAGAACACCTTTCTTTTAATGACCTTGTCCTTTTTTATTATAAAGGAGTACAAACACATTAAAAACTCTCAGTGATGTGGTTTTTACCAATAGTTAATCTGCTATTAAATCACTCATTATCCATACATTCCCTAGATATTTTACACATATAAATACACAGTGAATTAGAATAAGTGTTGTATTTCTTACATCTTAAAATCTTCTGCCTAAAAAGAATAAAGCACTCCAATCATACCATATTCTTTTGTGACATAAACACTATGTTAATGACAATGATTACAAAACTCAATTCGCTTTTGTGTATGCTGTGTACACTGTCAAAATTATCAACTGTTTTCACATTAATGACAATACCTGTATGCTATTTAGGGAAATATAAATTTAAGAATTGGTATTTTAATATTCTTTGCTCTATGGTATTTATAGGCATATATCTTAAATAGGTCCAATTTATTTACATTTATATATCTTTATATAGATAGATAGATAGATAGATAGATAGATAGATAGATAGAGTCATATACATGGTTGTAAATGTATTCACAGAGAAGGATATTTTGTATGAACTTATTTGCATTTGTGACATTTAGACAAAAGCCATCCTTCATTCTACTTTCTGACTTATTATAAATATTTCTCACTGATATTAACATGTATTAATCTCCACATAAATATAAATTCGAATTTAACACTCCATGAATGTGTCTTAGATTCTTCTTAGATATTTCTTTCATAAAAGTAATGACATTTATAGTTTCCTTATATTTATCTTTGGAGTATAATGTACAGTAAAGCAAAATACACTCCAATTCTTGCAAAGTAAAGCAGGCCTGTGGTACGTACAAGAAATATAAAAAGTACAGAAGTGTTTTAAACTCTTTATAGTCAAAATTTTACACATATACGTATTTAGATTATCTACATATATATTGAAAATCTAGCAAGTGTTTTTTCATTTTCCATGGAAATAATTAATTATAATTTCCCTTTGGAAAACAAAATGTTCCGATATTGTTATTATTCTATAAAAGGCATCCAAAAGAACTTTAAAATAAGATTATTGAATCTTTCTAAGCATTCCACGTACATTTTGACAATGTGTGTTGAGCAAGAAGATGAGAGTACTATTTATAGCGGAAGTTTTGAGACAGAATTTTCTGTTCACTGAAACTTTGGAAGATTACTATTTTGTGCCATAGAGAATTCAAAAGATTTTTTTTTCCTTGCTGACAGTGTGTAATTGTTGTCAACTAAGAGCCCTCAATAAAAAATGTAGGAAACAAGCTACTGTCAGAAATTCCAGTGTGAGATCAGCCATTTAAAAATTTAAATGATTATCTTTTTTTCATTTTTCCTCTCTCTCATAATTGGCATCTATCCAAAAACTCTGAACATGGCTCAAATTATTTACCTGAAAGTACAGAAGAAACCAATCCATCCGGGAGCTTTGTAAAAGTAAGTTGTGCTAAAGAAAATTAGATGTCTTGTGAGTAAAATATGGTAATAATTTCAATGACTATGATGGAAGATTGGCAACATCTGCTTTTATCATATCTGCAAAAATTATTCATGCCACTTTTTGAAACCCTGAATTTCGTGGCTTTGTGTGTTAATCTACCTTATGTTGGCTGAAGCTGACCCTTGTTAGCATTCAGAGAAAAACACCAGTTGATGTAGCCATCCCTAAGCCCATTCCCTGATTTAGGTGAAACTCATCAAGAATCTCATATATATTCCTGAACAGGGAGTTAGATAAGAATGGTATGCTGAAATTTGTAATATATATGTATATGTATAGTATATATCATATATGACATATATGACATATATTATATATGACATGTATCATATATGATGATGTATAAAATATATGATATATATATAATCATTGCCCCAAATATAAAAGTTCTTGTAAATTATATTCATTTATATAGCCTGCAATATTTAGTTCTGTACCAAGCAAGAGAATAGTAGATCAGCAAAATCATGTGAGAAGTTTGGGCTATAAATTATGAATTAATTTAGTATATATTGATAATCTATAAAAGAAAAAGTTTATAAAAAACAAAAGTATTACTGTATTAAACTTGTTTGAATCTGACACATTTGTTGAATAATTTGCTTTAGTCTATAGGAAAACAGCAATACTTTTATGTGAATATTTCCTATGTTATGGTAACAGGAAAGCAGCTAGCAATCTTTGAAATACAGTAAGCTTTGTGGTATTAACCACTGAGCCATCTCTTCAGCTCAAAAATCTTCATAAATATGCACTATTCTTAAATGACTTTCCCCAAAAGAAAACAAGCATCAAACTTTAGTTTTATTGGTGGGAAACAAAAGACTTGCATACTTTTTGTACACAAATGCAATTTACGACTTCAGACAAATCATTTCTTTGTGTTTTTATTAAGTGTGGACATTATCACATATATATATATATAGTGTTATTCATTCTAACATATTTAAATTTAATTAAATGTGTACATATATATATTTAAAACATGTATAGATTTTTTGTTTTATTAAATTTGAGGCTTGCTGATCTAAACTTTATTCTGTAGTACAGGGTAGGTTAGTCTCTAACGTATAGTACTCCACCTTCTTACACTTTGAGGTGCTGGGATACGGTTGTTCTTGATTACCTCTGAGGGGAAATCACAGTATTCAGTGGTGTAGCCATTTCTTAAGTGGCCTAAGCTCCAGTAAATAATCCCCATTGTGTTCTCATGCTAACAACTCTAATTAACCTCTCTAAGTCTGTCTCTAGCACACACAGGATAGGGGAGAGGGGGACAAGAGAGATACGGAGAGGAAGAGAGAAGGGGACTTGGAAAGTGTATGAAATGCTGAGTGAAGAAATGAAACAACCATTTTACAAATATGCAGCAAATTTTACGTTGGAAATGATTTAAAACACAAACATAGACATTTCACTCAATATTGGACATATGCCTGCAGTAAAAGAACACAGAGCAACCTGCGGTTCAACATACCGTACTACCAACAGCAACTGTAAATAAATACTATTTGGTCAATCATCCTACACTCCTACACCATTCTAATTTGTCTGAATTCACGTGCAAAGAAGTGTAAGATTAAAAAAATGAATAAGTGGTCCTTTTTAAAGCTAGTAATATTCACCTTTTGCCTTTCTAACGCAAATTGTGTTATGTCTAAATGAGAAGCCCACTCAAATGATGAATTAGCTCCGTGTTGTTTTCAACATTATTTTTTATTTTTGTGTTGCTGTGCACTGCCTACTGTCAAAAAAAATTAGGTTATCGTGTGATGAATATTCTCTAATGATGAGATTGCCAGATTGCAGGCCTGAGTGAGACCCAGTTCCTATTCTTAGAACTTGTGGATAATACTCAGCTTAAACTTCTGCCTGTCTCTTTAACAAGGATCACGCTTGTTTCCTCATTATAAAAGCTGAGTCTGATTTGTTTCAAGATATACACTCAATCACTAGCCAGAAATTTATAAAGGAGCTATATGAGAGATAAAAAAAAATAAAATGGAATAATTCTCCATTAAGAAATGAAACATCTAAAAAAAGTATTAATAAATAATTATTCTAATAAAACGTATCACTTTTCCTTTAGGGTAGAGACGATTAACTCTATAGCCTCCTGACAGCTAAGCATATACTTCGGTATTGAGCTATAGTCTAGTCAAGATCATTGCATTTTAAAATTTACTTAGCTGTGATTTCTCTCAGCAGGTAAACTCCCGGGCAAGGTTCTTAATGGAGTCTGGGGCTGAGGTGATATTTAGAATTTGAGTAGGAGAAGACAGTGACTAGCAGAGCGGCGCCAGTAGGACTGAGGCTTTGAAAGAATGGGGTGCGTGCCATGCAATGATAAGTGCAGGTATAATTGAAGTGAAAAGGCTGTTATTCCGGTGTTACTCTATGAAGTATTTTCTATGGATTAGAAATCAAAATATCGAAATTTTTATTTCATGGACAAATAAATCTGTCTTGTGCATATACTTCACTTTTCTTCATTTTTATAGACATCTAGGTAATCATATAACCTGGAGACTGTGTCCATTGTTGCCCCAAACATGGATGTCTGAGCATCTCTCTAATATGCTACCTTAAATTCCTTTGGGATCTTCAAAGTAAATAGTTTATGTACTATTGTGGTACACGTAGATGTTTAGGTGTTTACAAGAAAAACCACCACCACCAATAAAAATCCAGAAGGAAGCTATTAAAAGTACAGCTTTATTTTATTTAAAGGAAGTCTGTGGAAGCGCGAGAGCATGAGGCATTTGAGCCCTTCAGTAACACAAACAACTGAAATGTTGAGGCCGTACTTATGGCGCAATTCTTTTTGTCATTCCTGATAATGCCCGATTCTTTTAAACATAATCCATGCCTGCGTACTTTAGTCACATTGCTGCTAGACATCATTTTGTTGACATCCTGACATACATCATTAGTTCCCTAGGATACAAATTGATTTTTACATTTCAGTTCATAGTTAATAAAATTCTGAAAAACAAGAGATGCAAACATGTTCTGGCCAGAAAAAAATATATATTAATGATATTCCCAGTTTTTCATGGCTGTAATATACTTGAAGGTCTCTGTAAGTTCTCCTCTTTTTGGTGCTATCTTACCACACAGGATGTCTCAGCGTTAGAAAGTTCATTCTTTAAGTTGAACTGAGATTTGCCTCTGCCCTAATTTCTGCTTTTTTGCTTTTCTAATATGCGCACAAATTTAATCATTTTTACCCATAATAAATAGACTTTCAAATATTTGATGTATCCTATTGTGATCATTAAGCCTGTAAAATAGCACATGAGCCAGTAAATGGTCACATTTATACCTTGTGTTTACTTATTCATATACTTACAGACTTCCTAGCTAACAATCCTCAGAAAACTGAGATTCTCATTTCCTAGGAACACTGTCTATTGTTTTTCACTTGCCACATTTTCCTATCACCTACTGATTCACTTCCTAACAAGTTTTTGCAATGTGTCCCCAGAACGCCATAGCAGTGACTCCATTGGGTTTGAATGTGATACTTCAGCTGCTACTCAGCTGTATCACTTTTCATTGTTCTGGTTGAGGAGTCCCAACTGCATCTTGTGATAACTTCCACGATTAAGAAGGTTGTTAAAAGGTATGCAGGAGCTGGTGTTGGTTAAGGAAATACAATATACAATGGGTATTACAATACATGGTGGGTATTGAATACATAGCTACTGTGGGAAAAACAATTTGTAGTGCTCGCTCTTTCATATATATATATATATATATATATATATATATATATATATATATACATATATATATATATGTGTGTGTGGGTGTGTGTGTGTGTGTGTGTGTGTGTGTGTGTGTTAAAAATAATGCAAATACCCCAGCTCCGAAAAAAAAGAACCAAAAAAAAATAATGCAAATAAATATTCCATCAGTATTTGCTACCGTATAATGAATAATGACAAAATATAGAAACAATCCTACTGAGTGGGTTGATAATTATAAGAGGGGATGAGTCATCCTTAGAAATAGGGATGTTTTGACATTTGCAAAGTGGATGAACTATGGAAGAAATTGAGAATGGGGAGTGGTCAGTAGGGCTTCCTTTCATTTTCAATGGAAGAAAAACAGTTATGGAGGTGAATGGTGGTGATGGCTGAAGAACAGCTGTAGTATCACATTCAATTGATTGCTAACAATTACTGTCTGGGCCTGATACTTCATCTCATTTCTCAGTTGAATCCTAGAATCACCTTGGATAAAACTATAGCTCCCGTGTTTGTCTTGGGATTATCTTGAGTAAGTGAATTGAGTTGGTAAAACCAGTCTACTTTAGGACCTTCAATATAATATGAGCATCTGCTTCATACACTTGCATGATTTGACCTCCAAGTCCATGGTGGATTGAATCTTGAACTAAAAGCAAACATAACCCTCCTTCGCTTAAGTTGCTTTTGCCAGGGTTCCCCCAAAGAAATCTTCCAAATATGTCAAGTTGGAAAGTTTGCGTTGAGTATATCTGTCACAAAAGAGATAGTCATTTACAGAGAAGAGTGAATTAATACAATAAGTAGGGTCTTAGAAAAACAGCGTAAACATGGCCCTGAACAAGTGCACACTCCATATGTTAAACTCATCAACAGTTACAAAGAGAAGAGTTGCTCTGAGTCATGTTATGGTTGGAGGTATGGAGCATCATGGTTAGAAAAAAAACATTTAAAGCTGCAGGCCAATGCAGGTCACCATCTTGCTACTAATGGGTTTAGAAAGGATGCTCTGAGCGTCTCCAGAATAGCTTGTCGTTACTGACTCACTAAGCCCCTGGCGATTCTGTCCTTTCCCATACTGCATGCCACTAAAGGCTCCACACCTCAGCAGTTGTGCAAACAACCTACACCATTTTACCTATTTCTTGCATTTTTTCCCTGCTACACTGCTATTGCATTTATCTTCAAACTGAATGTACTAAAGCAAAATTAGGCCAATTCTCTTAGGGATAATTTAAAAAGTGCTGTCTCTGAGACATTTTCACTCACTGAGGTTCTTAGATGAATGTCAGGAAGCTCACTTCTTTCCCCTATCCGTGTGGTTCAGTTTGCTGTGGGGTTTTATAATTTTGTGAAACTGAAGGCTTGATTGCTTTGGGGAAATTCAGATGCAGATTTTACCTTGAAGAGGCAAAAGCATTGCTAAATGATGGATCAAGTGTAATGGGATTAAGGATTTTTCCATCCTTTTTAGATTAATTACCCATCCATAAAGGGAGAAACTAATCACCTTGTCCCTGACTAATGCTCTGTAGGCTTTTGATATGTGTTTGATGAAACTATTACAAGAGATAATGCTGGGAAAATTATTTCCTACTTTAGATACGGATATAATGCTAGAAATGGCAGGGTTTAAGTTTCTGAGTCTAAATGAATATGAAGTCATGAAATGGCACTCCACATAGGGAAGCAAAACTAGACAGGTATCTTTGATGTTAAAAATAAATGTGTTATGGATATAAGTGGACTAGCTACCCATTAGCCAAACTGTGTAATGGCAACACTGTTGCAAATTGAACCTTGGCTGAGGATGCCCAACCAGTACGTGGCTAATGAAAAAGACCCGTGCTCTGTCTTTAGCAGAAGTGTGTTCACTTAGATCTCCCAAAGAAATAAGGTTTACCATAGTCATTACTGTAACAGCAGGTGGTCCATAGTTAATATTTTCTATATAACATTACCTATTTCAGTTATTTCTTTTTCAAAACAATACCCAAGTATCTGGGAATAAGTCAAACAATAGCTACTGATGTAGAGGAAGTTGTATTCCACAGACAAAATAAGCAAACGGAGAATCCATGCTAACATACCGAAACAGGGAAGTAACTTTAAGTCTAATTAGGATACAGAAGAAAATGCTAAACACAAAATACACATAATCCATGAAGATATAAATAGGCAAACAAAATAGACGTTTTATATATACTGATGATAATTAAATATAAAAAATGCCAATTACATATTTCATGAACAAGTTAGGACCATTTACCTACGAGGCCCTATTGAAGGCAATATGGAAAGTGCATTTAGATTTCTTTAAGTGATATTCCCTATAAACTAATAAAGAATTGTAAACTAAGACACTATTTTTTATTCTTTTTTTTTTTGGAAATGGGGACTGGACCCAGGGCCTTGTCCTTACTAGGCAAGTGCTCTACCACTGAGCTAAATCCCCAACCCCTAAGACACTTTTAAATATCAATATATTATTTAATTTTGCTCTAAACTACACATTTCTAGAAATGCTTTGAGCCCATTTACTGATGAACAATGTTATTCCCTAATTAATCTAAATTCAAAATTTTACAGAATTAGAATTTTTGAAAGGAGGAAATCTTGTGTTTGTTATAAATTCTGAAGGTACAGAATGAAGGCAGTATACATTTGCATCTAGAAGTGCTATTGGCCTTAGCCAAGTCTAGAAATACATAAGTAGAAAAATGTATTCTATAGTAGACTATTTCTAACCACAAAAATTTAGATATTTAGTATTATTTTCAACTATTTAAATTTTTCTATTTATTATAAAACCATTTTCCTGTTATAAGAAATTGTGAAGATTCATCTCTTTATTGAAACATCAAGTCTCAACTCAGTTCTGACTGTTGTTTGTGGATAATAGAGGCTCTGATAACATTACTTCCACAAGGTTAATGTATTGTCTGTTTGATCACCTATGTTTGGATAATGCAGTTTATTGATAAGAATAAAACATAAAATCATGCTTTACAATCACATGTACCAACAAACAAACAGGGAGAAATATTTATATGAAACATTTTGACCCTTACAAAAACATAAGACTAGTGTGATTTTGTTATCTCTGAAGATTTCTTCCTGGTTATTAATGTGGTAGTGTACATGTTCAAAACAGAAAATGCTTAAGAAGGAGGGAAGAGTCTAACACAATCTCCATACATGCAAAAATCTAATGAATACAATTAAATTATACAATTTATATAATACTTTAAGATGGCTCTAAAATTATACTATGTATAACTATAAATTCTATGATATGCACTGTGAATACTATTTACCAGATAATGTAAATAAGCCACACCATTTCCCAGAGACACGGAGGAAGTATTAAGGAGGTAGAAGGTAAAAACTACCAAGTGTGGTTTTGTGTCTTTGATTTTTATACTGAACATAGGCACAGTGTAGCTTTTTATACCAAAGAAAAATTGCTTATAAAATTGAATCTTGTAAATGAACGTCAATGCAGTGTTTACTCCTACCTTCGGTCTGTAGGTTACTTGTCTCTGACTCTTGGTGACACAAGCAGTGTCAGCCTTAACTTTGCAGATATTTGCTCCAGTTGGAAATGCAAGGAACACAAAAAGCCGAAGAGAAAGTGTGTCCTAATCCCAGTAGTCCTCTGATGGTTTATTACCTTCAGGTCTGAGAAATTACAATCATGCTATTCTCTTATTGGTTGCAAATCTCTAAAGCTATTTCATGTGTTTATCATTTTAGTTGGTTTAAACACTTTTGGGATTTCTACTTTGTAAATATAATGGTCTTCAGCAGAATAGATAGATGATAAACTGAACACTGTATACTCTTCTACCTCATAAAAATACTACCCTGCTTTAGAAAAATCAAACGAGATTTGCAATATAAAACAAATAGTATGAGTGATAAACAGCCTTTGCATTAAAGACAAGGCAAGATAAAATAATTCTTTACAATGACAATGGGGGCAAAGCATTTCAAAATTCTCCTAATCAGATTGGGCAGGACATAAAATTCTGTTCTGAAATATGAAAAAAAATATTTTTGTGTAGTTGTTGAATGCATTATCTAAAAAAGTAATAGAGTCTAATCAGTGGATGATGTGTTGGGAAGGTAACAAAAGGTGCCCTGAAATGTAATAAAGTGAATGAATATAACCAAAGAGCATCATGTATATGTGGGGAAATATAAACATACATTCTGTCTTAAAATTACCATATGGTAATAAAATAACCCTTCATTTAATGCTTGGGCTATGTCAGAAAGACAGAAGTAATTCATCAAGATAAACCTTCTGTCCCCCAGTCTGCTCTCACGACCTAGGGCTAGGCCTTACAGAAGCTGCTCTGGCTGAGGTAGTCTCAGTCATCCTGTCCGACAGCATGAGTAGGTTGGCTTTGTAACAACCTCGCAAAGAACTAATGTAGTAAACACTAGAGAAAGCCAAGCTCTAAGACAGAAGAATGAGAACATGGCATGTTTAGTTCTATTCCTCACAGAATATGTAATATGTACATGGCTGAGTCTTTACACTGGTTATCTAGGGATGCGCTCTCTCTCTCTCTCTCTCTCTCTCTCTCTCTCTCTCTCTCTCATGTTGGGAAAATCTGCATACAACTTACAATTCTCAGAAGTAGAATAGCTATGATGTTCGAAATAATCATGGAATATTTGGAATATTTATTTTAAGATTGGTTTCTAACTATTCTTCTGCTACTTATGAAGAGGAAAGGAAACCATGTTTTCCTCTCTTTGGAAATAGATGCATATGTCTTAAATGATTGAACAAACTTCTTTTTCACCATTTAGTCTGTTCACCACTAACCTACAACAATTAAATCATATCCTCATATTTCATGTTATAGTCACGTACTATGTGTAGTTGGAAAAATGGCATCAGAAAGATAAATCCACACAATCCTATAAATATATAAATGAGCTTATGGAATTAATGTGTGGTGGTTTATACAGACACTCAGCACATGTTCTATCAATGACAATCAATAACAATGTTGATATTTTCTTGACAAAATAAAGAGGGAATACATTAGTCTCAATTGTGTTCGGAAGAACGGGAAATTCCTCTGCAATGGAGCCTCTGAGGATTTGGTAAGAGCAATTGAAGAGCTGTGAACTGCACTTCAGCACCTTTAAAATAAAAGTCTCTAATAAATGCTTCTTCAGCTGCTCCTAAGGATAGCAACCCATAAGGACAGATAAAAGAAGACTGAGTGGATGCTTAATAAATATTTGTTGACTTGAATAGAGTAAGTCATTGATTATGCTTCAACCACAGACATATCGCAGAGCTTTTAGGAGATGCTACTGTAGCATAGCTTGATCTGAGGAGTCACCAAGTGGGCAGTAGCTAACCGGTCCTATCAATTAGGAAAGAGTTATTGCCGTGAACCTGACGCTACACTTTAAAAAAATATTGTGGACAATAAAGTAGGCTACAACTGGTAGAATTATTGAACTACAAGAAAAGGAGCTTTTCCATGATATGTTTTTTCATTTTCATATAGTTATAAGACATACATAAATATATTCTTTAAAATTTTCTTCATGTGTTTTTTACAATTCATTTTCTACATGGTACAATGAATGATTAGAAACCTGGAAGTCAGCACGCTTCTGGAAATTATGATTTAGATATGTGGCTAGATAGTCCATAATTCTAAAGGCTTATAGTGCATCTTCAGAAGCTTGGGAACGCCTCTGTCCTGTGCACAGTAGAGGCTGACATGGAACCTTATTAGTCTAGACATTTAAAACAAGTTCCAACATTACAGTGGTCTCCGAGAAGCAAAGTTTCTTCTGCATAAGAGATTCTGGCTAGGCTGACTGACAAATTACATACACAAAGCTTTACTAAATTCTACAAATTTGCACACACATCTGAAAAGAACAGGCAATTTTTCTTGAAGTATTTCGATACTCATGTTTCAACATTTTCACATGCTTTGAAAAACTTAGTCAACCACTGCTGTGTTATCCTTTATTAAACATCTACTTCAGGAGTTTTTTCTTTTCTATTCCCTTAATAAAACATGCCAATTTACTTTTGAAAACACAGTTAACCTTTAGGACCTAAATTAGAACCTCTATTTGATTATTATTAAATATTATTTCAGATTTAAAATTCAGTATTTTGGAATATATATCTCATGGTCTGAAAGTTCTTTTTAATAAGTCTCAAATAGTCATTCCCTCGTCTAGAGCTACCTTTTAAAGATGTCTCTGACAGAATAGTCCAACTGCCTGATTTAGGGACCTGAGAGTGAAAGGTTTTCTCATTGTTAAATATTGGAAACCTCTGATACAAAGGTAAACTCCTAGAATTTTAAAGGATTTTCAGTAATATATTTTCTACATGTTAAGATTAACAATATTTGTACAAAAACTATATACTCTACAAATTCTTTCTTACAACTTTTAGAAACTTGTCCACTAAACTTGATTAGTCTTCAAGGACAACATTAGATCTTCCCAATGGTCTAAAACTTTGTTCTTCTGTCAACGACCAAGAGTTCAACTTACCGATTTCTTTTCTTTTCTTTTCTTTCTTTTCTCTTTTAGTATAGAAAAGAGTTTATTCAGGTTATGGAGAGGGGAATCGAGAGGGTAGTAGAAACAGAGAAAGACAGAGAGAGAGAAATGTATTTGGCTGAATGAACAAAGGAAAATTGCAGTTGGCCCTCTTCAAGTTCTCAGTTACTTTCCTTGAATAATATGAAGAATTGAGATATAATTAATGTTTATTAATGTCAGTGTGAAAATGTAATTGTGTTTTAAAAAAAAAGAGCGAATTTGAAGACCATTTTAAAGGCTGTAGAACTGTGTAGGCAGGTTAATAAATGTGTGCAGATTAATCGAGTTCCGGTTCTGTCAAGTGAATCACGATGTGTAACTCCAGATCCAAGAGATGGCAGGGTACAGGCATGACAAAACACAAGTGTGCACACACATGCTTGTACCCGCCCACTCAAAACATAACACACATACACATAAACTCAAACGTTTTAAAAATAACTTAAGATTTAAATGAATTTTTCCCTTTTTATAAATAAATTACATTAACCGTATTTATACTTTAAGTTGTACTTGGAGCATTTTATTTGAGCATGTACAAATGCTGTAACATTCATGATCTGAATACATGGCATATAATTATTATAATTATAATAATAATTATATAATTATTAATTTATGTCTGCTTTTTATAATTTTTTTCTGTCTGAGAGTCTGCATTCCTTTCCATCTGTTGCCAGAGGAATGCTCTCTAATGATGACTGGACAGGGCAGAATACCATTAGGAGACATTTTTTTTCCTATAGTATTTGTTTTTACTCTAGATCTCTGGTTCTTTGTTAAACTAGTGTGGGAGACAAAGTCTAAATTCGAGGCTTCCATTAAATTCCTCCCTGCTGACTTAAGGAAATCCTGCAGAGATCACAAGGGCCAGAGGGACTGGGGAATACCAGGAGAGCAAGGCCTTCTGGATCATTTGAGCAAGGCACTTAGGAGCTTGTAGAGACTGCAGCAGCCAGCACAGCACCTCCCTGGGGCAGCAGAACGGCCTCTGCTTATTGCATCTTCTAGTTTAGTGTTTTTATAAGACTCCTAACTGTGAACTAGGGAGTCTCTGACTCGTGGGGCTGTTCTCGGGACTGTTTTTCTTCTGCTGTTTTGCCAGACTCACTTTCAGTATGATAGCTTTTGTTCCATGTTTCCGATTTTGTTTTGTCATGTTTGGTTGTTATTCCTTAGAAACCTGTTCTTTTCTAGTGAGACAGAGAATGGGAGGGGAGATTGGTAGGGACTGACAAAAGTGGGGAAAGAGAAGTAATAATCAAATTATATTATATGAAGACAGAATCTATTTTCAGTGAAAGGAAAAAACCAAGAAGAAAACAAAAGAAAATATTTTCAAACAATTTATTCTGATTCTGGATTCTCCGATCCCAATTCTTTTCCGTTCTTTCCAATCATCCTACCTCGACCACATGCCCCTTCTGTTTCTCTCTAGAAAATAAACAGGCAAATGAACATATAGCAATAATACAAAATAAAACAAAACAAAACAATAATTAATAAAATACAGAAAATAAACAGGCAAATGAACACATAGCAATAATACAAAATAAAACAAAACAATAATTAATAAAATACAAAAACCATACAGGTACACACACATACTCCACAGAGCATGAAAACACAAGTTCAGAAGCCATGATATACAAGCACCGAGATGAGTAAGCAAAAAAATAAAATTCCTAAGCCAAACTAGACAGCTAAATTCATGAAAGTTACAGATGATGATATGTTACATTAAATACCTTCAAAACATGCCAGTTTTAGAATTTTGTTGCTAGAAATATCAATCATTATTATATATTTATGAGAGTATTAATGATATTTATAATGTTATTGGATATGGTATGATTTCTATGATAGAAACCCAGGAAAAACAGATAAATCAAAACTATTTCCACATATTTTTTAAACTACATTGTTTTGACAACTTGTTTTTATTTGAATGATATTTATGTATACAAATTCTTTTTTTAAATATTAGACATGCCTCTGTTAGAAATCATATATCTAGGTGAGCAGAAGAGTGATGTATTTCTATAATTAAGCACTTATGCTCAGTTGTTTGGTTTGTAAATCCACAGAGATACTTTAAATTACTACATTGAAAAGCTAGAATTACACATAAAATAACGTAAATATGTTCCAGATATTTTTGCTTATGAACTGTCTTTATCTTATATGCAACTATTAATTGCATAATGTTTTAGTTTTCATGACGATATATTTTATATAATATTTCATGACAACAATTTATATGTATAAATGTATAAATTATAACCTAAACATACCTTTTTTATGTCATTTTGTTCATCTTAATTTGAACAAATACATTATGACATTGTTATACATGGATACTTCATTCTTGGTAAGAATGCCCCCTAATATCTTTTATCCATAAAGTTTGCAAATGAGGAGAAGAAGAGAAGGTTACTGAAGTTTTAATATATTGCTACAGAATGTAATCTATTAATATTTTATATATTTTAACTAATCACCATTTATGAAATTAACTGTGGTTGAAAACATAAAATGACTTTTCATGCTTCTAACTAGTTCTAATCTGAAATAGGGACTTGACTTTTAGTGGTTGTTTAATTTTTTCATCATAATTATACCCATTCTACCTTCCTTTTTCTATCTCGAAACTCTCTCAAGAAAATTTCCTCCCAGGTCTTTGAAATAAATAACCTTCCTCTTTTAAAATTGTATTTGTCTATGTGTTTGTGCATGTGCTTGCATACACGTTTATAATCTCAAATACAGGGCTGCCTATTTGGTATTGAATATCTAACTGATGTGCTTTTCCCTAAGAAGATATTCTCTCTTACTCATCATCTTTCCTGGGCTGCTATAGTTCTCTGTCTGTGGTTGACGCCTCCTGAACTTTTCTTGCTCGGGTCATGTTTAGGCAGTCATGGATGAGCCCTCCTAGGTATAGCTTTTGGTATTGTCATATTGTAAGACACACTCTCACAGCCAAGCCTCTGCTTCTCTGTCTCTTGCAATGTTTATGCCCTTTCCTACCAATGATCCCTGAGCCTTTGGTGCAAGGAGTTAGGTTATAGATGTATCGGTTAGGACTGTGCTCCATACCTGTATTTGTTATAATGTCTCTGTCTGTTTTCGTAATGGTCTCTATATCTCGCAAAGTAAAATTGTTTGCCTAGAGAGTGAGAACTGTACTTATCTGTGGATGTAAAGACAAGCATTTAGAAGATATGTAGGAATTATGCTGCCTTTGTAAATTTAAGTTTCAGATTCTCATCTAAGATCCATGAGTTAGGGTTATACCAACAAACATGTCACTTTTGTTGTTCTTAGCTATCATAGCCTGTCACTGCCTTGAAAGGCAGATGTTCTAATCTTACAGTTTACAAAGATTCTGCTGTCAGCCTCCCATATATTACATTGAAATTATCAATTGTATATGAGTAGAGAGAGACTTAAAAATTCAAGAACTCATTTTTATTCTCACTTACAATATAAAGCTAATGAGCTAAAGTGAACCAAGGATTCAACAAAATTACTTAAGTAGCTGGATATGTATTATTACTATTATTATTATTATTATTAGAGAGAGAGAGAGAGAGAGAGAGTGAGAGAGAGAGAGAGAGTGGGAATGCAGGTGAATACATGGTGTAACACACAAATGGAGACCAACCAGAGCCTCTTGAATTTGTCATCTCTCCGCTTCGCTCGGTTTTATAGGATCTTTTATTTGTATAGGCAATGTAGTGGCACATTAGCCTCCTAGGGTTCTTCACTCTCTGACTCCATGTGTTCATCAGATTCTCTTGACTACAAGCTACCATGCCCATCTTCACAGGATTCTAGGGATATAGATTACAGAACTCACTCTTGCATGTCAGGCTGTTTGCACAATGAGGCAGTTCCATAGTTGGCCATAGCTCATTGTCTTGGATAAGTGCATCATTAGCCTTATTTTAAAAGGCATTTAAGTATGTACACACAATTACTTTGAAAGCAATCGATGTCCAAAACTTAACAGGTATCATTGAAAGATCTTGTAGAACCTGAGTGTTGTTTCAGACTGACATGGTTTGGAAAAAAGAAAGATATAAAACAAAATAAAACAAAACAAAACAAAACAAAAAAACCTCACAAACCTCAGGATGCTGAGGATAGATTAGAATCCATTTGAAATCAGAGGAACATCTTAGCTTACGATCTGAGCTGTTTTCAGAGGATCTTCCGGTTCAAAGATTCTCACGAAGCTTCACCCGATCATCTCTTCTGCCACTGTCTAGACTCCACTTCAAAGTTAACTCAAGAGGTGTCCAACCATAGGGCCTTCCGTGTCCAGAAATAACATTGACTCTTTCCCATCTGAGAGCCTACCTGGGTAGCTAGAAATAGCAGGCAACCGATTCCCTTCAGAACAACAAGGAAGAAAAAGGCACAAAGTGTTTGCAACCCAATCTCAGAACTGATATCAAACTACTTGATGTAGGCTGTTTATTTTCTTTTTCTTCAAATAAGTCCTGAGTTCAGAACACAACCAAAAAGAAAAGACTGCAAAAAAGATACAAGACTTCAAGAAGCAAAGACCACTGGGGTTAGTTTTAAAGATTGCTACCTAGCACCAGATCTCCCGGGATGTGTTTCTTCTTTTTCAAACCTAGATTTTTTTTTCCTGTTTGGACTGTGTCAGTCTACAGCATAATAATCTTGGTTTGGTTCCCTTTACAATATCTAATTTCCAACCACATCTCTGTAATACAGGCCTTAGTAGCTAACACTCATTTGCTAAGTGAATGCTCTTGGCCTTATGGGAGGAAAGGCAATGCTTTCAAATGGCAAAGCTGTATGGCAGCTGTACTTAAAAATGAATTGAAAAAATTAATAAGTAAAATTTACCCAGGACACAATAATATTCCCTAAACTCACAAAATTAATACCTGAAGAGGTTTAAGGGGAAGTTAATAATTCTGAGCAGGACATTTTTAGACATGGCAAGCAACAAGAAGTGATGGGAGTCTGCTGAACCAATTAATAGATGTCGACTCGGAATCACAGGGCATACCGGGGGAATGTACTCCACGTGATGCTGTCCTCCACAGCTAGACCGTGATTATTATTTCTCAACATCCTGCATAAGCTTTAATTTCCCTTGATAAACTAGGGTTTATTGTTCTTATAAAGTTTTCCTAATAAATACAATGAGATTTGAAATTGCACTAATTCATCAGTCAATTACATACAAGACCCATAATGTTTGTTTAATTTCGTCTATTTTTCTCATTTTATTGATTATTTTATTTATTTGCATCTCAAATGTTACCCCCTTCCCAATTTCCCCTTCACAAGCCCCCAATCCCCTCAAGGATCATAACATAAATATGTAAAGAATCCTAATGTAGGGCTGGAGAGATGGCTCAGCGGTTAAGGGCACCCGACTGCTCTTCCAGAAGTCATGAGTTCAATTCCCAGCAACCACATGGTGGCTCACAACCATCTGTAAGGAGATCCGATGCCCTCTTCTGGTGTATCTGAAGACAGCTACAGTGTACTTATATATATATAATAAATAAAATAAATCTTTAAAAGCTAGAAAAAAAAAGAATCCTAATGTATAGATTTCTTGAATTCAAAAATCTTTCAAAAATAAAATGTATCTATTAGTGTATTTGCTATTAGTATAAAAGTGAGATTTAATCCAATAATATTTCATGAATATCCTCAGAGAAAACAAGACTAGGATCCTCATAACTGCCTTTTTATGGATAATTGCTTTAGTTTGTGTTTAAAGCAAATAAAAGGCAATTATAAAAGGAAAGAATAATTTAAACTCCAACTAATGCAATGTCTGCTTTTTTGTTTCTGTTCTATTCCTTTTCTAAATCTTGACTCATCAATACTAAATAACTAATTGTCATATTTAATATACATTACTCATCAAAAACCTTAACTTTGTTTAATGAAATGCAGTGAATTTAAAATTTCTGAGCCAGAAGGTTTTCTAAATATTTTGCTGATATGAACATTTTATCTTTCATACAACAACTATAATAATTATTTTCAAATATTGAGAACTGAAATAAGAATAAATTATATGATTCCTCCAATCTCATAATGTGAAAACTTGAGGTGTGCAAACTTATTTATTTGACATGGATGATGGTTTGGTTATAGGCACGACTTTCTGGCCATTAGCACAGTAGGTAAAAGGGCTTCATTATATTATACAACATCCTAATGCATGGGAATGCATGCATCAATATTTCCATATTATCCAGCTGAGGTATCAGTTATCACTAAATTAAGGAAGTCTAATAGCAATAATGTTCTAATATGTTCAAACACCAGTCATGAGGAATCAATACTTGTAAATTTCTAAACACGGTTATTTTGAACTACCAAATCTCCTTTGATTTATGTAAGACTAAGGGTTGAAACATCTCTTTATTCTACTGAGAGATCTCATTTGGAATGTGGAGTGAAAGGACACAGTCATTTTTCCTGTAATGTTAAACCTTAAAAAAAATCTATACATAGAAAAATAAGGCATAATGTCTTACAGGGAGGCAAAGATCAGTAGCCTATAAGATCAACTGTCTAGTGTACTAAAATGCTGTAATTAAAACCACACAATTTAATTTTCAGGACCTGAAGTAGTTCCTTCCTAGAAAATTTTAATGTTTCTTCTTATATTTACATAAAAATTTTAAAAGAATTATTATTCAATTATTTGGTAATCATGACTCTCATTCCTATTTTGCTTAGTACTTAATTTCTAATATTGATATTCAAATAAAAATACATTAGATAGGCACTTAAAGTTTTTATTTTCCTTTTCTTTATTTGTATACTTGGGTATTCATTGATGATTCCCTTAGTCATCCTAAAGTTAGAATAGCACATGCCTGACATATGCCAAGCCCCTCACAACATGCCGTGAAGGACACTGGAGGAATCCAAAGGCAGTAAAATGAGAAAAACATATCAAAAGTTGAAAAATAAATGTGTGTTACAATGAGTGAAAAAGTGATAATTACTGTAAAGCACAAAAATTAGATTAATGATAGAAAAATTCAGACTGCCTCACACAGTTAAAGGACGAGGTTGACATGTAGCTGTCTAAATCTTTCCAGATGTGCAGTGATTCAGTCTATCTTAGCTTAAGTGATGGTAGCTTCAGAGCTTCCAGAAATCATTTTAGAAGATATATAAAAACAGAAGTATGGCTTTCTTTCCATGTATCTCCTGTTAGGGCAAAACAAGCATTGAGATGAAGGGTATTCCTGATGGTAACTACACTGTGTGTAGAAATCATTTAGATCACTGGTTCATAGCCTTCCCAAAGCAACACTTTAATACAGTTTCTCATGTTGTGGTAACGCTGACCATAAAGTGATTTTTGTTGTTACTTCTTATCTGCAATCGTGCTAGTCTTCTTAAGCATAACACGAATATCTTATAAACAGGATATCCAAGATGGAACCTCCCCCTTAAAAGGATCCTTCAACTTTGAAAGGTGATATAACCCACAGATACAAATTTTTTAAACAAATGTACTCAAGGATATGATAACTGATTCTCCTTCTCAAATGGCCTAATTTTGTGCACATGATACTTGATTTTGAGTAGATTTTCCTGTCAAAGTCATCAATGCTTCTTGTGGTTAAGTCATTCTTTCTACTCATGATTTGTATATATTTAAAATCTACTTCTCCTATCATGATATGATTTTCTGACATAACATTGTCATTCACAGGAGGGCAGTCACTGGGTCATGGGTCCATAATTCCTGTATTTCTTATAACCTCAACTGTCTGCACCTTCATCTAGCATTCATTCTTTCTATACTCTTTCTAACCTGATGCAATTTATTCTTTTCTATTATTTTTATGAACAAACTATGTAACCCTATTAAACCTACCTCTACTGAACCTACCTCTCAAAATATACCACTCTGGACAACAGAAAAAATCCTAATTTTACTAGGACATAAAACAATCTCATAGTATTTAATGTATCCAACAAATGTTGGCACTAATTATTTAAAAATTATTAAAGTCTGGCTTGGAGGTTCCTAGGAGGTCAAAGGTAGCCTGTTTGGACCCTTGAAACTTAATATCCGGTTGAAAAGACTGACAAAAATCAGATAATTGCCTAAAATTATGAGTAGCTGCTTCATGAGTGTGAATATTTAATGAGGTTATGATTTGATTTTGCCCATGTAGCATTGTTAGAAGAGACCTCAATAAGGTATTTTAGTAGAATAAATATGAAAGGTAAGCTGACTAAAGGACAGAGGGGTTACAGCTGAAGCCATTATACAGTTAAATATGCTCGGCAAGATTGAGCATCTTGGTTGGTTTGAACCTCAGAATATTTGTCAAAAATTTTCATGAAAAAGTTCAAGGGAGGAAATACAATATGCATAGCTATGCTGGCTAAAGAGGCAGTATTGATCACATTGGGATTGAAAATTGATGACAAATTTTATGTAGGGTTACATTTTATTCAGAATCCTTTTGGAAGAGAACATAAAAAGAAGTGTTGATCAGAGGTAGCACTAAGGTATGTCTCATAAACTAAGTAAAATATATAGAGTAACAGTTGCTTTTCAGAGCAGTTATGATAATAGAAACTGTTAAGAAGGCTGAAGAATTATTCAATGAAACATTGCAGATATCTATATGTAATAGCACTATACATCAAGGAAGAATGTGGATATAGAATTAGATGATATCAGCTAGATTTACCCATGGGGAAAAGTTGGTTAACAAGTCGAATGGACATCATCTTATACGTCTTGATAACACTTGTGGTTCTACGGCTTCATTCTGGGCAGGGAAGCTGCAGAATGAGCATCATATGGAACCTGGGTAGGAGCAAAGAAAGGACGAGAGAAGGCTTGTGGTGTGTCATAGCCCATTTCATGTATACCTTCTTTACCCTTGAACAACCTACTGGTTCCGTTCCCATCTATTACATGTCCATAGCACCTGTCAAAACTGACAGTCTTGTTTGTAAACTTTTAAAATGTGGACCTAGAGAGGTCATCCTCAAACTCTGAACCTAACACACACCTGCAGAAACAAGCACTGGAACAAAATGACAGGAGGTGATTGGAAGCAACAAGGTCATTAGAGACTACAACCAAAATGTATGGCTGTTACAGGAACTGAGTTATTATTAGAGTCAGTGTACTTGCTAGGAAGACATCACAGAGTTCACAATAGTCTTATCACATAACTTGAGAAACTACGTAATCCCATTATAGCTATAGAGGGCATATTGCATTTTCTTCAAATTCTTTTGAATGATTTCTACAATGGAATCATTACAAAGATCATTAAAAATACTGCTTTGATTGGAACATGCCCTGAGGCTATATTGTACAAGTGCTATTAGTTACCCTTATGGACTCTAAAGTATGAGAAGCAGGGACAGAATATTGAAGTCTGGGTTTGCTGTCACTAGGGCTCATTTGTTGCACATGCCAGCCGCAATGCCCTTGTTCACACCATGTCAGGAGAAAGCATGAGGTATTAAGAAAGCATCACTTGAGAGGGAAAATAGGGAGTTAATGTAGGTGTTAACTTGCTCCATGACATATGCCCTTTATTCACTCTAAATTCTAGTTAAAGACATTGGAAATCTTTATGTTGGGTGAGAGGGTTCCCAGCAGGTGGTTTACTTATGATTAATGATTTACGGTTTGTGACTATTCACATTGGTAAGTGTGCTGGACATTTTTAATTGCCTACTCTTTCCAACCTCAGCCTACCTTATGACAGCTTCCATTCGGTTTAAACATGTTGTTATTGGACATGATTTAAAATGAATTCCAAAGGTATAAGGTGGTTGCTTACCTTGACTATTACAGGCAAACACCACAGACAAGCTTTTCTTCCATGTTAACAAAAACAAAAACAAATTACAGTTTTCAGTTCGCCTACTCGATATATTCAGTTTTTGAAAAAGCAGTAAGTACTGGCATATTGGAGCTATTCCATGAATTTGTCATGAATTATATCTCAAAATATAATTTAGTATCTATGTCACTCTGAACAACACAAAGTTTATAATGTTAGACTTTATCCAAAGAGAATGTAAGTTTAACAATGTCTGGCTCAGGATATATACATATATATACATATATATGTATGTATGTATGTATAGTCTAGACATGAAGATGAATTAGAGTTCTGAGTATTATCTCAAAGTACTTTCAGTTTGTTTTGGTTGATGATGGCCATTACAAGCCACAGGGTGCCACAGTGTGGAAATAGACACTATTACTAGAAAACCTTGATGTCTAAAATTTATCATTTGAGAAAAAGTCATTTAAATAACTATATTGTTTCCACTATCCTGCTTATTGCTGCTAAAAATGGCCATCTTAATTATATTGTAGAGATTCAGAAGAATTGAGATGATTTCATCTCCTGATATGCCTGGGTTGGTTGTATCTCACTTTTTTTTTGGTTCTTTTTCTTTTTTTTTTTTTTTTCGGAGCTGGGGACAGAACCCAGGGCCTTGCGCTTCCTAGGTAAGAGCTCTACCACTGAGCTAAATCCCCAGCCCCTTATCTCACTTTTTTTATTGGATATATTTCTTTATTTACATTTCAAATGTTATAGCTTACTTTTATTATCTTTCATGATGAACAAAGGTCACGCATAAAGTCATATTTGTACAAAGAAAACCTACACTGACTTTAACAAAACTTATTCAGTCTCCACTTACATATCAACAAACACATGCTCAAGGAAGGTGTTTTCCTAGGGTCATTCATATGGTCATTATGTCCCATTCCTCTGGGCCAAAATTCCAGACATTCTTGAGTTCATGTGGCTTGTGTTTCTAATACATTTACATACAGGCCTCTTAATATACTTTGTAAATGGTACAGATCAGCATACAGGGAATATGCACCTCTGATTTTATGTTTTCTAGCAATCATTTCTATGTATTTTCAAGTGTAATATTGTATTATATTTTGGGCTTTATGTTGCCTCTCTTAACAGTATGTACGTCTAGGTTTAAAATTCTAATCTGCCTATGAGTCTGCTTTGCATGCTGGCATAACTACTGTAGCCTGAAATGTGTCTGAAGTGCAGTGGTTTGAAGTCTTATGTTTGCATTATTACATTGTATTGTTACTTACAAGAATATCTTCCCCTGACTCATATCAATACTTACTTATAGCTACAGAGATTATTCGAAGTAGCTAATGATATATTTTATTTAATTCTGATTAGCATTAATGTTCATCCTTCTGTATAAGTATAACTCCTTGAACACAGAAATACCCAATCTAAAAGGATTGGAAATATTGGCTTGTTTCATAGATAGAGTAATTTTATAATTATCTTTTATGCCATCATTTAGTGAAGGCTTAATATCCTAATATACCCAAGTACCCCTAAACGGATCTGGTATCTATTTATCAGCAAAAATCTCAAATTAAATTTTAGTGTAGAAATTGTAGCTTATAAGAATGTAGCCACAAAGGATATTTCTTACATCCTCAAGTATGTAAATATGTCTCATTTTTGTACCTGCAATTTAATTTTATTTAAGTCTTACCTTATGTGAGTGGTATGTATATTATTTTGTTGAAACAATATTCCTCAATAAACATTAAATGACACTTCAGCTTTAAGTAGCAGTTTACAATATGAATTAATTAACTTAATATGGAAAAATCATGAGAAAGTAAATTAACCACATATATAACTTATATTTAATTATATTTCGAATCATAATTGCATATCTAATATATACTCATATGCTTACCTTGAGAATTGTAATGAAAAGTCACATCTATGAACTCTACATAATTAATGTGGAATTATCACTTCTTTGTGTTTTTGTTGTATTGCTTTTGCTTTTCTAGATCTGCTTTCTTACTTTCATTTAGCAATTTAGGTAGATGACTCTTAGTGATTTCCCTCTTATTCTCAATAAGCCATTGCAAGAATAAAATCAAACAAATATTAGTTCAGGGATGCAATGACAAGAATTTAGGTATCTGTCTTACAAGTATTCATGTAGATTGCATGAAATTTTATGCACTAAAATATTCCAATACAATGTATTAAGAAGAACAAATGTGATATGATGGTAAGACATATAAAACCATCTGTGTCATAACAGAACAGTACAATGTAGTGAGTCGTTAATGATCATGCAATGGAAAGCTAATGTTAGCAATATTGCTAACCAGGCTTCCTGCAGTAAAGGATAAAATGTAGGCACGTGGAAATTAGGTAAGAATGAGAGTGACGCATAATTCATGTCAAAAATAAGGTAACTCACCTCAGTGCAGTGAAGGATAAAATAACAAAAACATTCGATGTAGAATAACCCTTAAATACCTTATTCCTAAGTGTTTAACATGAAAGCACATACAAATCATGCATTTGTGTACATGTGAAAGACAGAAACTGAGAGAACAAGCAAGGTGTACTGGTGAGGTATGCAGTTAGAAAAAGCAAATGGAAATTTAAGAATGAAATAAAAAATGACAATCCTTACATACTTCTGTCTGTAGTTAACACTGAAAATTTATAATTTCAAAGTAAATACACTGTTTCTTATGCTATCAGAATCTGGCAATAACCATATTCATGGCAAATCTTTCTTGAATCCACTTTTATTTTGCATGTGTACTGAAGTAGTGAATAAAATTGGCCTCAGCAATGTAACTCTGGACATATTTAATCATCTTAATAAATAATAAGGCAGAGTACATTTCCAACATTAACCTTATAACTTAGAGACTAGTGATTATCTCATGTGCCAATTTTGTGTGTGTGCATATATATGCAAATACTTGTGTGCATCTATGCATATATATGTATGTGTGCATGTGTGTATGTGTGTGTCTATGTACATGTATGTGGTTATGTATGCCACTTTAAAATTACATTTTTTCAGGAGTCACCACTAATTCTGAAAGAATCAAATAAACTGTACATAAATGACTGTCAGCTTTTAAAATGTGTATTTATGATCTCTGTACTATGAAATGCATAGAATCTTAGTCAGATACGTTTATATGATATGCATATTAGTGCTGAGCAAATACCAAAGACATATACCCATGTGTCGTTTGTTGAAGCTAGAAATAGATATATTACATCTTAAGTACTCTTTGTTCTGTGGAGTGAAAGCAAAGCTCTGAAGGAATTGACTTGGATTCTTCTGCGAGTCACTCTTTATATGATCAAAGGCAATTTTTTTTCTTGATAACTCTCATTCTTGGTATTCTAATATAAGTTACGATAAATATCCTTATAATCATTACACAAAATGTAAGGAAAAATTGTTAGTCTCATTGACTTACTCAACTACTATTTTCTTGGAATTACATTGTCTCCAAGGGATTTTTTTCTAAAATAAAGTTATCTTTATTTAGGGATCCAATGAAGTACTTGAAACATGTGATAATCTCTGGGTACTACACACTCAAGGTGTGGAGGGAATGTAGTAAGAGTTCATATTTTGTTAGGCATTGAAGGCAGATTATGTGAAATACTCTTGAAATCACACAGAGGACATATTCTGCAATTGTAAGAAATGTATGACCATGAGGTTCTGAAGATCCTCAACTAGGTGAAACCAGGCAAGCTAAAATATGATGTGTGACAACAAGAAATGAACCAAGTTATCTTGTGGATTATGTACTTTCCAGGATCTAGATTCTGCTGGAAGGTGAGCTCCTGAAAATATCTGTAACAGACATTTTAAGGAGGGTTAGTCTTGCTGCATATCTGGAGGGATTAGCTAGACCAGTTAATTTGTATGACCGAGCTCAGTTTTAATGGGAGCCACACTGCTCTGCGGTCTGGGAAGGGAAGGAAAGGGAGTCAGAAGCTGAACCCCAGCATCTGTCTCCCTCTGATTCTGGAACAGAGATGCATTTGATCAGATTTCCAAGTTTCTGCTTCCACACTTCCCCTGGAACATTACATTGTATACTCAAACTCTTGCCCACATAAGCACGTCCTTCTGCAATTAGACTTTGATGAGTGTTTTCTAGACACGAAGCAACTAAAGCACAAGGCCATGACTCAGGTATGACAAGACACTCATTGAGGTTATGAGATAGGTATAGAACTGAAGAATCAGAAGCAACTGTGTTCTCATCCTGTTATTTGGTAGGATTTAAATCTGTACATTCAGATTTTGCTAACCCAATTTTATAATTTTATACTTTTTAGAACAAGTAAAGGCTAAAATACATCTGAAATTCTGGAAACTGAGTATCCCACCAGAATCTCTTATTAAAGAATGTCTGAATTCCTGTTTTTCATGTTTATTTTAATCTAAGTATTTCAGTATGACATAACTAATAACAATTTTCAATTAGTTATGCAAGCATGTGCTCTATTACCAGGTAAAAATAAATAGGATTTTATTTTATCAATATTCCTGTGATTGTCAATATATATGTTGTCATTTTGTTTTGTTGGTTATGCTAGGTGAGTGTTCTGCTATTATCCTAGGTCCTAAGTCCTAAAAAAGACATAAATTTATACTAGGAATACTTTTTAAATATTTAATAAGTTTTAAATATGTCTAGCAATATCTTGTTACTTTTATGCTAACAGAGTGCTCTGAAGATAATTTTTGTAAAACTGATTCAGAGAACAATTTATCCAAACATTCTAAAGGTTTCTATCATAGCAGTTAACGACAGCAGATGCTTGGCTTTTAGCATTCATGTTTGTTAGCTCTACCCAAGTAAAACAGGTTGTAATTTGAATAGATTTATTAATTAATTTGAATACTCTTAAGAATATCATTCTCTTTCTTAACATGAGGTTGTCAATAAAGTATAATTTAATTACCATTTAAAATGTTTTACTACTTTTATTTAATTGGAGACATAAATGAATAGTGAGTAAGACAATCAGCTCTATATAATTAAAAAATATCTATAAAAGTTTCAATAATATCATTCAAATACAACAACCAATATTTAAATAATTAAAAGTGATGGCTACTATAGAGGGAAATGACAAAGAATTTTTCTTGGATATTAAGTCACTAAAAGCTTAAAATTCCTATTTGTAAACTTAAGCACACTGTTTATTCCACATTAGGCTAGGCACCATATTAGACTTTGGCAACTGAAATCTCATCATGATATTCTAAACATACATCAGCATGTAGGAGGTTGTAATAAAAAAATACGAATTTTCTTCAGAAAGAGAAAATTTATGATTTTGATTTGGAAATAGTCCATGCTAATGGCACTGAAAAATTAATTTGTGAATAAAAATGTTAGAATTGATTATGACATTTACACAAGAGAGTAGTAGTTTTTCTTATAAATATAAGCACACTACTGAAGACATATTTCAGGAAATCTGTTTCAAAAACTTACCTTAGGGCCAGCTGGTTAGAAACTTTCAGCCAGGTCTAGCAACTTGATCTCCATGCCTGTGACCCACATAAAATGTTGGTAGGAAAGAAACAATTCCAAAATATTGGAAGGAGATAAACAGCTCCAACAAATCATCCCCATCTGAGTTGCATGCATACACTTTATCACATACATGTACACACACACACACACACACAACACACACACACACACGCATGCACATAAATATATGTAATTAGAAAAATTCTTACCTAGATTAATAAATAAGCATCATCACCAGAGTTAGCCTAAACCTTCCTTTGTTTATTTGTATCCAGTTGAATTGCACAGAGATTAACATTAACATTTTCACTGATATAGGGAACATTTAAAATATTGAGCAACATACAAAAAATTAGAATATTTAATCATGCCACCATGAGAAATCTAGTTTATAAAAAGATAATAGTTTAATAAGTTCTGAATCAATAGCAAGTGAATCAAATACTACATATAGATACTTTATTTTGATGAAATCTAATAAAATATTCATGTTTATTAATAATATCTATATAGCCACATGTTTATTTGGTATGGCCATTATTTGATCATTGGATGTTGACATAAGATTGATGACCCCTATATCTGGATTTGCCTAGGATTTTTCTCTTACACCTATGTGTTTTTCTGTTATTTACAATTATTTATTCCCACGAAGTGCAGTTTTCTCTGCATAGTCATGCAATCTAATTAAGCTAGCAAACAAAATAAAATCTTAAACAAACAAGAGCAATGAAACAGAACAGTGATAGCAGAAGCAGCAACAACAACAAAAATTACAGAGAGGATACGATACAAATAAAACTCAGTGGAATTGTTCCATGCACACTCAGAATCATTTGAGATTCTAAGTCAAACTCATTTTTAGTTTTGCTAATTGCATTTCAGAAATTTTCTATTTTGTTGTAATACATGGTATTACTTATTATTTATCAAATGATCTTCTTTTCTTCAACTGTCAATCATACAATCAAATTAAATAATACTGGTATAATTTAGGCTACAAACATGCTTAATTAGGTATCTTTTTTATGTTTTTCCTGTTTCAAGTTGGAAAAATGTTTTTAAATTTCTTTTTCTTTCTTTTAAAGTTGAAAAGTTGATTTACAAATTATATTCTTTGGCAATCCATAAAAAATATTTTTTCATATTTTGGTATTTTAAAATATATGAACTATTAAGTGAATGGAAACATTGAAAACTAACAAAGGTCCTTTCTAAAGCAATTTGGTGAATTTCCATTTGAAGTTGACTCAGTCAATTTCTTGGCCTCTTCTAGGAACATCACATACACAAGAGTATACTTTAATAATATCAGAGTATTTCACAATTCATAATATTCAGCACATGCAATTCAATTCACACAAAAATATTTTATATAAGCACAGGACCTCCTGTCAGAATGATGTTCTTTTTATAGGGCTGCACTTTTCAGATCAGTATTTCTCCAGTCTGTTCCATTTCCTCCAGCATATGAAAACACAATTGGGTTATCTCAGGCTACTTTTCTACCCTCTGCCTTAATTTGTGTTTTTAGAGCAATTTTTGCTTTGCTCTTTAGTAACTGCAATTTCCATATAAAAGATCTTTAGTTGAGCATCTAAACAGCCATAATTTTTTCAAACAAGTTTGATGTCCTAGAATTCTTTTATTTTTTTGTTTTATTTCAATCAGCTGCCATAGGAAAAAAACTTTTTTTTTGCTGTTTTCAATTGTCTTTTTATTTTTTATTTCTTTTCTTTTTCTTTTTTTTTCTAGTTATTCTTTAATCCTTTTTCACAGTCCAGACTTTATCCCCATCCAGGTCTGCCCTCTGACTGTTCCTCATCCCATAATTCCTCCCACCCCTGGTTCCAAGATGTCTCCAAACCCCCAGTCCGCACCCCACCAGACCTCCTCACTCGCTGGGGCCTCCAGTCTCCTGAGGGTTGGGTGCATCTTCTCTGACTGACCCCAGACCCGGGTGTCCTCTGCTGTGTATGTGTTGGGGCCTCATCTCAGCTGGTGTGTGCTGCCTGGTTGGGGGCTCAGTGTCTGGGAGATCTCGGGGGTCCAGGTTAGTTGAGAAGGCTGGTCCTCCTCTAGGGTTATTCAAAATGTTACTTTCCTTGTTTTGATATTCTTTATGTTGTTAACATAAAAAGTTATGAACCTGCATTATAGCTATATACCCATGCAATTCTTCCACCAGACTTTAGAGTCTCGTAAGGACTATTCTATTAATTTGCTCCTCTTTTCTAACATCTGAAAAATAAGGACTTTCATGTTGTTTATATTGAATTATTTGAATGATTCAGATGTCGTTTAAAAGCATCAATGTTTTCCATATCAGAGTAGTGACAAGCCTTTTCATAGAAATGGAGGGGGTTTAGTTTTCTGTCTGTTTTTGATGTATATTTTTCCATGAAGGTAATTTGAACCGAAATTCGATTTTACTGTCCTAGGAATTTTTGCATTAGTGTACTACTGTTAATATTAATACAAATTTTTAATACGATTACAATAGTTAGATTGTCATCAAAAATAGCAAAAGTGAAAGATATATGGCCTCAGATAAAACTTAACCAGGAGGAAATTACACATATACATATGCATATATATATATATATATACACACACACATACATGCATACATACACACAACTAAAGGGAAAATATGTAGCATATTTTTTTAAAAAAGGGAAACTTTTACTCACAAGGTGACCTGGGGAAAAAAGATAGTCAGGGGTGATAATTTTTCTGATTTGATAATAAGGAGATATAACTAAATAATTGGTTTGTGACGGCTTTAATGACAACCTAGCCTAGGAAGACTGTGAGTCTACACATTGAAGCAAGCAGTTAAAATGTTGACTTGAAGAATGACAGAGGTGGCAAGGAAGCATTTATGTGGAGACAGGCAGCTTGTCTAAATATGGCTAATATTAAATACAGGTGATTATAGCATTTGAAATTGAAATTAAAAATAATCTCTGATTCACTTATTTTAAAATTGCAAAATCCTCTCAGCTGCAGATTTCTCCAGGTGCGGTACAGTTGAAACAACAAGCAGATCCACTGATTTAAAAATAACATCCACGGGTGTCACCTGATGTCACTCCAGACAAGAAATGATGTTCCCAATCAGAGAGAACGCTCTGGTATTCATCCCTACACCTCCTAAACCTGTGCTACATATTTATATCATGAATTTTAAAATCATCTTTTGGATCTTGAACATATTAAATAGATTAAGCTTTCCGAAGGTTGTAAACACAGACAAGAAATGGAATCACTTTCATTTTAGAGATTGTATGTGTTCAGAGTCTCATTCAAATGTGCTTAAAAAACATAAGATGTTTGGATTATTTTTCTTCCAAACTACTAGAAACAGTGTCAAATGTGTGTGTGAGCATTCCTCCATTCTGTTTTAATTTATTTGCTGTTGTTGAAAATAGAGTCTTTTCTTAGACAATGCATCCCCACCAGTTTCCCTTCCTTCAACTCTTCCCAGCTCCCATCACTGAATATCCACTGCCCTTCTGTTTCCCTTTTAGAAGAGAACAGGACTTATGTAAGAGATACCATCCCAGCTTCTCAACTACACAGACTTTGAAAATACATTTGTCAGGGCACTTAGGCAAGCAAGATACTGTTTCCGTGCTTGTACTTTTCCCAATAAAAACTCATGAGGAAGATATTTCATCCACCCATGTATTAAGTAGCTAACACTCTTAAAGGGTTCAGATTATTTTCAGGGATTTAAAATGAGATGTTTTGACTTCCTTTTCCCTGTCCCTTTGACAACAGGGTATGCAGAAAATGCAGAATGACACAAGCATTTACTAGAACGGTTTCCCTCAAAAAATTTAGACATAAAACTTGCTTTCTTGAAATACATTTCTTCAGCTGACTGCCTTTACTCCTACATAATCTAAAGCTGAACAAACCACTTGTTAGATCATTGCAGGAATTATCTAACATTATTTGACCATAAATAACTGCAGGTAATACAAGCTAAAAGACAAAGGGAGGCTAGATGATGAACAAAGATTGGGGTATCATCGTTATTTCTAGATTTTCAGTATTAATTCTCAGAAGTTCAGGAAATATGGGTGGCAACAGAAATAGAAATGAAAAGGTTGAAGGGAAAATATTGCAGAGATAAAAAGGAGACTTTGGGGCATCAGGCAAGAAGAGGCACACACTGCTTTGTAGTGATTGGTATGCTCCTGGCATTCAATTGTGTTTATGTATACACGCATGCTACCTGGACATGTGGAGACAATTCTAGTATATCTTTCCAGCAAATAGCATGAAATTAACCTGTTTTTTAATTCTTTAATTAATATCTTAAACAATACTGCTAGTTGACCTATGATATAAAAATAAACACATTTTCAGAAGCCAGGCTCCCTTTAAAGTGAATCTCCTATGATTGAGATGTTTGGGTTTTGTCTACTCTTTCTGTTCATCCCACAACCAAGGTTTCTATCTCCTTGTCTAGCAAACAGCTTTCCTAAAACATATGATATCTATATCTTCTATATCTATCCATCTCTCTCTCCCTCTCCCCTCTCTAAATATGTGTGTGTGTGTATTCATGTGTCTGTCTGTCTATCTATAAAATCTAAAAAAGCTAAACTGCACTCATGATTAAACCTCTTTTTTATTTAATATTTTGATACTTTGTGTTAATATGCACCTTGATGTATGTACATATCAATATATGTACATCTCTATCTGTATATCTACATCTCTCTATGTATATATGTACATATAACATATATTATCTATCTATATCTATGTATCTATATATCAATATATCTACATCTCTATATATCTACATCTCTCTATATAGAAAACATATTATCTATACTTATCTATCTATATCTATGTATCTATCTATGTAAGTATCTATCTATGTAAGTATCTATCTATCTGTATGAGTTTTTCTTCCAAATAGTTGGGAAAGCAGAAAAAGTTAATTTATTACTGAATAAATATATAGAGAGAAATAATGAGACTCCTATTTAGCTTATGATCCATTAAAAATGGAGACAGTTTTCTGATGCATTCTTCAATCACTGTTCTTGCATTCTTAATTATAATACATGGATGTAGACCAGGAAGCTTCTCAGAAAATCATTTATTTCATATCTTTCTCATAAAAAGCCTTAGACCTTGTGTTTCTTGAGAAGTTTAAATGTCCTAGTAATATTTACAGTCAACTTTCTGGAGTGAGTAGTAAAAGAGAAGAAATTGTGTTTAGTATATCATATGTCCATGCAGAACTGAATATTGTTTCTCATGAACTCATATAGTGCTTCTAGTGATTGAAGTCTGCATTTTAAGGATAATAGTACAACCTAAACAGGTGCGTCAGGACTTATGAGACTCTTTCCAAACTATCGATTTAATGGAAAATTATTCCTTAAGGCTACAGTGAATATATCTGTAAATCGTTTTATAGCCAAAGCTTGCCAGTTTTTTAAAGTAATCAATGTAAACTTTTAAATAACTACACCAAGCTCGAGAACTGCCTAGGTAGAGATCTGTGAGGATATAATATAGGTTACACTCTTACTCAGAGACTGAGTAACATAGGACAAAAGTAAAACCTACACAAAGCTCTCAAAAACTAATACATTGCCCTTAATTAATTTTGTCTCAGTTAACCTCTTGATGACAAGGATTCATTAAACTACAAATTTGATGTTCCAGAAGACTAACTTAATTTGTAAAATGCATATCTTCTCATTAAAATGGTGAATTCTTAGCATTACCTCTGGGTATTAAAAAGATAATTTTACAAGGATGCACAATAGTAATTAATATATTTTATATGAGTGATGTATAGAAAAATGATAAAAGTCATTACAATAATCATTTTCCATATCACAGTATTGCCATTGGTACTTACTCATTAAAGTTCTGCTTTTCCCACAAAAGTCTTAGTACAGACTAGTTGGTAATATTTTACTTACTGAAATAAACTATTGGGTAATAGTGATATATATTAGGGAGCTGTGCTTAGCATTACAGTTATACCAAACATAAGTGGTTGTTTCTGACAAGTCTGTATGCTTCCAAAACACCAGACTCCCTTCATCGGGAAGGGAGCAACTTAGCTGTTTAATGCTCTCAATTCAAAATCCATAATAACATTAACATAAATTGTAAAATGTCATAGCACTGTACAAGATTTTACTGGCTTATCTGTACAAATTCATAAAATTAGCATAGGGAACCTCTTCAATAATATGAAAGGATTAAATTTAAAACATCAATATGTTAGAATGTGTATAGCAGTATGGAGTCATGTAAAACAGCTACAAAGGTGTCAAGCATGCCATTCTAAGCATGTATTACCTACCATACATTAAATACTGTATTTATATATTAAATAGTAAATACTCAGCCAATTTTAATCCAGAAATATTTGGTTTGATGTTATTAATATATTTTCACCTTAATTTACATATTACACTGTGGGAATTCCTTGTGAATAGAAACAAATTGTCTTTCCCTATTAATATCAGAGTCATTATAATCAACGTGATGTGTTGCAGGTGTTTAAAACATTGGAGTAAATATCAAAAACATTTGGGGGACTCATCCGTGGCTGTTTAGTTATTCGTGTCCTTACAAATTTAATATTTCCAATTATTCCTCTTTTTTTCAGGATTGTTTTAGCTTGTATTTAAAGACCATGGCAAGCATAACTGGAAAGTAGAGATATAATTTAAAAATAATTATGTTAGGATGCTATTGTATTGTAGTTAATTATTTTCAAATCGATAAATTTATGCTTCAACATTTAGAAGATTTTTGTAAATGGTGGTCATTTTTTCCTCCAACCTCATACAATTTGAGATTAACTATTCAGATTCCCTCATAAAATTCAAATTTCACGTATCTTTCCATGATGAACACTGTAATTCAGTTGTAGAGTGCTTTATACTGCAAGCTTGGTGTACTAGCTTTAATTCCCATTTCCAATTGACATTATGATGCAATTGGAAATATAAAACTTATATATTACATTTTGACATTCAGTAGCAAAATATGTTTATCTTGTATACAATGTCATTATTTGTTTAATTCATGACACAATAGATTATACAGTGCTCCAGGTAAAATGTGAGCTAATGTGTGTGTGTGTGTGTGTGTGTGTGTGTGTGTGTGTGTGTGAATGTTACTTGAATTTGAGTCAAACTCCAAGCCTAGTCAAATCTACTATGCTCAGGGACATCATTTGCAATGACATGATTATTGAAATTCTGTAAGAGACCTTAGGATTCATGAAAAGGGGAGCAAATGACAAGCCTAGGTCATCTGTGATGTACCCAGCACTCTGCTTTCTACAGGAGCACAAAAAACTCTTTTCCAATTTTTTTCCCCACATCCTCTGGCTACTGTAGGCTACCCGTGAAGATCAAGAACAATGTGCTGACATCAGTAACATTTAATCAGTTGGACATAGGGAAGATAATATGCCTAAATCATCCCTCTCTTTAACTAGCATTCATAACACAAAACTGTAATTTTTCTCTTTGTGTGGATGAACCCAAGTGTATTTTATATCACAATAGAGACTTATGCAGAACAATTTTTTTTTAAATTTAAAAGGAATGTTGTTTTATTTTTTGTGTTAGATATAAGATGACTTTGTGTCAATCTTGCTTAAGCAAACATCATAGAAGTGGTCATTTTGAATATTTAATAAAAGTACTCATATGAGACTTACAAAAGGAAATAGCATTGTTGAGTATTTCAATCTAAACAACAAATGTACACACCTAAAGGAAATATATGTTCCCTAATCAGAAACTTTATATTGTGATTTCTTTGCTATCATATATTCCAGTTAAAATTGAGTGAGTTGAAAATTCCATCCACTATTGAATGCAATGCCCTAGGAAACAGGTTCCAAAAATATACTGACCTTGTCACAACCTCAAACACTCACTTCTAAGTGGTTCAGCTAAACAGAACTGCACTTGCTATGTCACAGAGGTACTAATAGTAATTTTAGGTGACTGTCACTTTAAAAGTAGCCATCAACTCTGCCTAAATATACATTATTTTTATATAAAAACCCTGGTATCATCTTTCAACATATATTTCAAAGGCAGCTGATCCAGTGAATAAGCCTTAAAAGCTACTACATTTTCTTGTTATGCTACTGTGAAAGAAAATTGTAGTCATTAGTCAAAATGTGAATAAAATTGGTTATGTGCTACATAGTGACCTTGATATTGATTTTTAAAGAAATATTCTTATAAACTGCATGAGGCCAAAACAACCACTGTTTCACAACCTCACCTCTATAAAGAAACTATTTTCCATTTGAGTACATTATATATTTGACAGTTAAAGAAAGAGCATATTGGCCAAAAAAACATTGTAGGAGATGGGGGTATAATGGAATTGAGAACTGATATTATGGTAATGTAACTATTACAACTTTAGGCACAGAGATTCTTTTACATTTATCTTAAGCTTTGTGGAATATTGGATGAGAAGTCCTGCATATAGAGTAACACAGCTAGCTTCAAATATTACAAACTATATTAGAGACTGATAAAGTTAACCCTTTAATAGCTTCTCTTGTTTCATTGCACCATTCAGTTAGTATTTGTACATTTGAATGCATGCACTTGTTTTCTAAATTTCTCAAATAAACTCTAGGTCTATGAAGGTTTTCTAAGCAAACACTAGTATTTTGAAACGAAGACACCCATGAGCCTCAGGCAATCTCTAGGTGGTTTTAGTACTTAGGATTTCAACTGAGAAAGGTGTCAATTAGCTCCAATTTTGAGGATGACATTCATGAAGTGGCCTCTAATGTAACATAAAATATTGAGGGAATACTGTGACATGTTTCCTCGGGATATATACAGAATCCAATGTGTGCCACACTCTATACCACTGTCTGCCTGAGACAAAGACTGCCAGAGCCAACATATTTAAATAGAAAATGAAATCTCAATCTTTAAGTTTGGCTTTACAGAGTCAATCATACCGTTCGACTCTTCGGAAGACTGTTGGTGTCTGACTAGTTAAACACATCTTTTGTTTTTAGATCTCTTGTGTGTGTATGTGCATGCAGGCATGCAGACTTGCATGGCTGTTGATATGGGTGTTGCTACTTAGCAACTGTACTAAAGAATACAAACAGTATTATAAAATATTTTATGGAGCATTTATAAATGCAAGTAATGTATGTTTGGATCAAATTTATTCAAACCCATTTCCATCAATTTGTGCCACGTCTCCCCATGTGGTTCCTACCTATCTTAATGCTTGTCTTTCTCCTTCCTCCAGCTTCACCCCTCACTTCCCTTTCTTTTTCTCTCCCCTGGGGTATTTAGTGCTGTCTCTATGTATATGAGTGTGGGATCAAATATTTCAGCCTTTATATACTATCAAATATCCTTCTCTGAAAAAAGAAATTAAAACCTGGCTCTTCTTTCCCAAGAGCCATTTGCTTGCAATAGCTCAGATGCAGGGGAAACCAAATTAGGCCCCTTTACCTCAGCCACCTCTAACTTGTGACTTATTGTGCATTCTGTGTTTCAATCTATGAGCTAACATATAGTTATGTGCTGTTATACACAGTGTCCTCTTTAGTTATTCCTATATATCTTCTCTTGTCTTTACATTTTTATCTTCCCACCCCTACTTTGTGATATCCTTTAGTCATAGAGTAAAGGTGAATTATAGATGTCCCATTTACAGTGAGCATGCAGTCTCCTTTGCTCTGAATATTGAACAACTCTGCTACTACTTATTAAATGCCATCCACTGCAAAAAAAAAATCTTCAATAGAAGGTGAAGAATTGATTAACCTGTGCATTTAAAGGTAACAAGTTAGGGGGTAGTTTTTACTCTTATGTCTATATACCAAATCATAGTACTATGTTTTTTCTCTATGGCCAATGACCTAGTTTGCCATAGAATTTAGGTCAATTAACGACATACATGTTTCTTGGCAAAGTGATATTCTCTTACAAACAGAAAGCAAATGGTTACTAAATTTTGTGTCACTAATGCACTGGTAGATATAATGGTCTGGGACAGTTATTATCCCAATGTCCAGAGTTGACAGTTGGATAAAACTGTTAATGAGTTTCCTCTTCTTACCTCATAGAATTCAGAGGACATTTTAATTCTATGAACACTATCCAGTGGTTTTAAATTTAACTCTACACATAGAAAACAATATGCAAATTATTGCTGAGTTATTCAATCATTATATTAAGAAAAAAAACTAGCACACACAAATATAAAAAATGACCAGAGTAGTGGTTAAGAAACATGTAAGGATTCAAAGTATAGTTATTGAAAATTTTAACTTTAGAAGTATCTCGGTTGTTTTAAAAATGTTGATACCATTGTCCTAAGATCAATAAGTGAAGTTACTGGGAAATTCAATAATAGAAAAACTTCCATGAAAATTGTCGCCATTTAAATTAGACTGTCATTGTTAGATGACTAATGCCAGGAAGAAATCTCCTTCCTGGAGAATAACAGGAATTAAAGACTGCTATGCAGAATTGGACGTGAACACCTCTCCAGATTGTACCATTTTGATGTTCTGTGAATTTAAGAAATAATACATCCATTTGTGTGACCTAAAAAGTGTTCTCAAATTGTCAATTTTCCGAGAATGAAAGACACAATTCTTCCAGACTGATTGTACACAATTGTCAGTTCAATCCAAGTTGGTTGAGGCACAGTAAGTTTATGTGGTAATCTCTGCCCACAATGCTGCAAGATTCCTCTGTAGTGAGAAGTGAGCAGGAAAAGAATATACTTACCCATTCCATGTGCGTTTATAATAGAGTTGAAAGTGAACTCGGGAGACTTATGTTTTCCATAATTGGCAGGAAAGGCCATAAAATGTAATCAAATTACAAAAAGCTATTTACTAGTGTTCCAAATTTTCTTCATCTACTTCATATTACTTCTATCTATAGTAAAACAAAAAACAACTCATGTAATAAATTCAGAAGACGATTTAATAATATGTGAGAATCATCTGAAAATCAAAATTGGAGAGTTATGCTTGTCTTTACAGATGATAGTTTTATAAAATTGTGATCAAAATAAGACAAGTGAATTTGGAAGATATTATAGGGAAATTAAAAACAAATAAATGTAGAATTGAGGGGAAAAGGTGATCATATTTTGGAGGAGTCTTGGGAAACATCAGTTGGATCGTCTGAATTCTGCGAAGACCATCACGGCAGCTGTAAATGCTACAAGGAAGGTATAAAATCCCTTCAACCTGAATTATCCCATCCATTACGGGAGAAAAGTGATTTTATTGATCATTAGATACATTCTGAAATTTAAATTTCTACTACTATTTTAAAATAATGCGGTCTAAAAATAGAAAGCGTATGAAGGAAGCCAGTGTGTGGATGAGTGTGTGAAGGAGGGAAGCACATTGAGAACCAGGATGACTACCAGACTCAGTGGACGGTGGTGTAGGCATGTCGGGTGTTGCTTTTGTTTCTTGTCTTATTAAATTACAAACTCGAGTTGAAGACCAGCACACTTACACGTTGCGCTTGTTGTTCTGGCGGCTTGTCCTATCAGATGTCTGAGGAGGAAACTAAGTACCCTATGCTGGTAGTTCCTGTGCTCACTATAACCAAGCAGTGAACACAGTGTAAGAGCCATTTCCCACTCTTACTGTAAGACACATATTGAGGGTGACAGGTATTTTCTTCTTTGGCCGTGACATTGGATTAAAACACAAGTGGCGCTGACAAAGTATCTTTGGAATGTGCTGCATTGAAATACTTATTTTTTCTTCCTTCTTTTCGAACAGGGACTTATCTGCCTCCCAGTCTCATTACTACTTTTTCTTGCCTTCAATCTCTCTGACTGACATGTATCTCTTGAATCAAATTTTTTCACAGCTAACCCTATTATGGGTTTGCTATATGTAGGAACTAGAATAATTGAGTGCAAAATAATATTGTTTTCATACTTTCCCTATTTAACTTACTGTAAATTGTGGATAATATATAACTTATCTCGTAATTGTGAAATTAAATGTAGTCAAATAAGATTGAGGAAACTTTGTAAATATTGCTAGTATTTGATGTTGTATTCTGGATAAATGAGAAATCATTCAGGACAATTCGTGCGCCATCTTATTTTCTTTTTTTTAGGACTGTTATTCATTACAATTGATGCCTTAGCATAAAGGGAGGGAATGGGGGCTTATGGACAGGAAACTGGGGAGGGGAAGAATATTCGAAATGTAAGTAAAGAAACATATCTAATAAAAAATTTAAAAAATAAGATTTAAGTTACAAATGGCACAGAATGGAGACAAGGTGGACTCAAACTAATGGTCATCGATTTAAAATTATATATATATATATATAATATGTATATTATATATATTATAGTGAGATATATATATATCACTAATTTGTAAAAATCGAAAGTGTCTTGTGTGCCATCTTTAATATTCAAACTACTCCATAAACTTAAACATGGTACATATATATATACATATATATAAAACTATTTCTCATGTATTTACTGTAATCATCATAAGAACTCTTTCCCTTATACACTTTTCAAATAGATACAATCAGAACTGCCAAAGACTGAAGTTTCTTTTAAAGACTCAATGCACTCCATTATGTTCTATTAGTATGAAGGTACAAGATCATCATCTCACCCATAAATATATTCTTATGAATCTGGAAGTCAGAAAGTTCAATATGTGGTTAAACTATCAGACAAAATTTAAGAAGATTTGTTCCAGAATTCAGATAACAGGTTAAGTAAACCCTTGGGCATAGAAAAAGTTCAGAGAACAACCCTTCATAGTGTGGGTTTTCGTTTTTCTTTTTAATAATGACATTAGAATCTACTGAATAAATGCTCTACATAGAAGACATTGTGACTAAGATTTAAGGTCAGTCTTAAATCTAGCAGCTAAATGTAATTCCTCCTGTCAAAAAGAAATGCAGGGACAAAGAGTGGAGCAAAAGAATTATCCTAGTAAGAGCACCAGTGGAAGGGGAAGCCCTAGGTCCTGCTAAGACTGAACCCCGAGTGAAAGTGATTGTTGGGGGGAGGGCGGCAAGGGGGGGGAGGATGGGGAGGGGAACGCCCATAAAGAAGGGGAGGGGGAGGGGGTGTTTGCCCGGAAACCGGGAAAGGGAATAACACTCGAAATGTATATAAGAAATACTCAAGTTAATAAAAAAAAACAAAGTTGAAGGAAAAGTCATCCCGAGACTGCCCCACCTAGGGATCCATCCCATTTGCTGGCACCAAACCCAGACACTATTGCTGATGATGCCAAGAAGTGTTTACTGACAGGAGCCCAGTATAGCTGTCCCCTGAGAGGCTCTGCCAGAGCTGGACCAATACAGAAGCAGATGTACACAGCCAAATATTGGGCAAAGCATGGGGAACTTCCCAATGGGGAAGTTAGGGCAAGGACTTTAGGAGCTGAAGGGGTTTGCAGCCTCACAGGAAGAGCAACACTATCAACAAAGCAGACCCCACCAGAGCTCCCAGGGACTAAACCACCAACCAAAAAGTACACTTGGGGTGACCCATGGCTCGAGTAGGATATGGGACAGGGGACTTGTGGAGGGAAACTGGGAAGGGGATATTATTTGAAATGTAAATAGATACAATAACCAATAAAAAGCAATCACATTAAAGAAAAGAGAAAAAAGAAAAAATATAATACAGAAACTATTATTTTTTACTTTGTTAGACTTTCAATTAAAAGTTACATTTAGATATTTAAAAATGAGAAAGACTTTTAAATGTCATGAAAATTTCAATACATCATAAAATACAACAGACTTCCTGAAAAAATAATGCTGAAACTCTTAGATACCTTATCACTGTAGCGTACAAACAACACATTCTGCCTTTCTAGAAATTAATCCATAGACTAATCTGTGGTTAGGTTTTAGATAACCATGACCTTCTCAGTACTAATCGAGGACCAGTAATTCTAATTGTAGGTAGTCAGTTGACCGTCATTATCAGTGATTATACAAGGAAAGTTTAGTGACGAATCCCGAGTGGGTGTTTGAAAATGGTGTGTACAGCGCAAGTGCTACAGATTTCATCTTTGTTAAATGAGTAAATATTTCACCTGAAAAAAAAGCTATATAACTTTCTTACTTCAAGGTACACAGTGTAAAGATCTGGGACAAAGTTAACGATGATAAACATCAAAGCTTGCATATTTGTCTGAAGTATGATAGTCCAATTACTTGGATTGATGCACGTTTACACATTATCAATCATGAAAGAAAGAGAACACAAAATACAACTCTTTGCTAAACCTAAATGACATTGTCTATGATCATTTACGTTCCCCATGTAAGTAAAGGTAACCGAGTATTTGAATTTCAAAGTTCACAATTATCTTCTTGCTCCGTTATGGGTAATAAATGTGACCTATCTGAGGATGCTGAATTGGTGACTTTACTTAGTATTCACCATAAGCATAGATGGTATGAAATTGTTGATGCACTCAAATTAAGTCTTTATGCAGATTATACAACAGATTTCTGCTTTAAAAACTTAGCAAAGCATGTGGGAGGGAAGGGAGCACCTCCAGCAAATGCTTCCAGAGTCCCCTGACCTGCTGTGATTATTAGTACATCCCATTACCGGCTCAATTCACTATTACATATTGAGTATAGAGGGGACATTGGGAGAAATGAAGTATTCTGTATAACATTTGCAGATATTATATGACATATATTTGATTTTTTTTAAATCAAAGGTAGACTGCTCTATTTGGGAACTGCCTTCCCTCATGAATACGAGAAGTAAGATCTATATTAGAATCTTTTCAAATCTTTGTCTGCAATAATACATGTAATCTGTGTAGTTATTTACAGAAACACATAGTGGTATGTCATGATTTCTATATACATTTAAGATTATTTTGGAATTCTTTCTTTACAATTACATGTTAAAATTATAATAACCAACAGTGACTGTTGTTCTTCTTTGTTTTCATATCTAACTTAGTTTCCCAGTCAGGTTGGACTTTATGTTGTTACTGCTTCAGCCTCTTGCAAAGCCTTGATCACTCACATGTGACGTCATGCCCCACTCTATTTTGTATTCACTGTTACTTTAATTAATAAAACATCTACATTGATATTGCCTTAATTTCTACAGTAGAGGATATTGCCTTCTTTTAGACAGTTGCTCTTAATAACATGTTTGATTGTTAGCTATGCATCTCTAATTAAAGGGAACCCTGATAATATTTTATTTTATTTTCATCTGGGAGACAACAGTGTGTGTGTGTGTGTGTGTGTGTGTGTGTGTTTGTGTGTGTGTACAAGTATGTATTTATGGTTTAATTCTCAAGTTATAGTTTACCCAATAATAATTTTCATTATACTAGTTTCATGCACACATATAATGTTTTATATTATAATCACTTACATATCCTTGTATGGTCATCCTTCCACTTTTTTCTGATATTCTTTCTCCTCTTAACTTTCCCTTAGTTTACTTTCACATGTTCTTTGGTGATCCAATGCACTCCAGTTAATTGTTTATCAGGGTGTGGGTTACGATTGGTTTTCTGGTATATACGAGGGTAGTAACCCCTTGAAAAATGTCTCCTTCCTCACTTGCTGCTGTGACCTGCTAATGAATTTTCATGAAATGGTAGAGACTTGGGTCATAGGATGTCTCCTGTGGTAGGATTTTGATGTGTGCAATCTTGTTTTCATTACATTTTTTAAAAGGTGTTTGAGTAAAGGTTAGGGTGACCCATTCTTCATGCATCTATGGAGATCACCATGAGAGCCCTCCGAATCTAATCTAGGTTGTCAGGCTTGGTCAACCATCACCCTAGACATACATTATGTATAGGTTTTGTGCAGGTACTCAGAACTGCTGTCTGTTCCTGAGAGCAAGGGCAAAGTCATAGTTTAATAGTTTCACAACACTCTTCCATGTCCTCCATTTCTTAAATTATTCCTGTCCTCTTTTCCCCAATGTATCTTGAGCAGCAGAAATGGGGCTGTCGAGACTAATTTCTGAAAATGCAACATTCACCTGTTTTCAATAGATTTTCCATTTATGAGTCTCCTTTATGAACAGTACTAAGTTAGTACTGTTCACTGCTATGACAACAAGTGCGTCTCTCAACCAAACCTTAATCTTCTAGCTTATTTTATTTAAAAAAAATTGTAAGTTCAACATCATCAAAGAGAACCATGTATGGCAGATCAGTAACTCCCATCACAGAGCCACATTCTCAGCTTCTTGCGATCTTAATTTTACAACTATGTTAACTTAAAGTTTTCTTAATTTTCATAACTTTCATTTCATGTCGACTTTTCTATTTTCTCTAAATCAGACTCATGACTCTAATACTTGTTTATAGCAAGAAAAAGTAGGTGAGAACTAGTCTAGAAAGAAAGCTGTGGTCTCAGACCACTGAAGTATACGAATGTCTACTGGTTCATCCCCCCAGGCTACAAAAGTGAAGTTTTTGGTTCCCTGGGGATAACCTGTCTTTCCTCTGAGTTCTTGGGATGCAGTAAAGAGCCCAAAGGGAAAAGTCAACTAGTCCAATCAACAGCTCAGATGACAGGGAACAAATGCCTGACTGTGACATTATTGTTAATGAAGTTATTAAAAGTCATGCTATAATACAATGCACATACAGTATTAAAATATTTTTTCAGGTAGTAAGGGATATATTTATTATTGACATTTTTCTAGAAAGTGTACTAGAAAATTTTTTGTGATATCTTAAAACTATAAAATACCAAAATATAATTTATTCTGTTACATGAAATATCCTATCAAACTATTGATAACGGCATAATACGGGATATCGTGATGCTGTTATGTCAAAATTAACATGCCCTATTAATGTTAATATACTCTTTTTCTCCCCCTCTTTTTGTTTTTATAGGTGAGTAACTGAAGGTAAAAAAGCAGAAATCATGGATATAAGTATTATATGCTCCTTTGTTAATGTCCTGTGGGTAAGTAAAGGAAAAAAAAAAACTGTTTAAAGTCGCAGGATAGATACTGTACTTGAAAGGACACAGATTAGCATTCTATAGGGTTCTAGCATTAAAACTCTCTGACATATTTTAAAGTGATTTGTTTTTAGACACACAGCATTGAGGATTTGTCCCATTTGCTAATGTTTGTAACTTTCTCCTTCAGAATTGTAAGTAAACAAATATGGCTGCTTCAATTTAAAAAAATATTTATTTATTTTTTATGTATATGAATATACTGTAGCTGCCTTCACGCAACCAGAAGAGGTCATTGGATCACATTACAGATGGTTATGAGCTGTCATGTGGTTGCTGGGAATTGAATTCAGGACTTCTGAAAAAGCAGTCACTGCTCCTAGGCAATGAGTCACCTCTCAAGCCCAGATGTTGGAGATAAATTAAAGATTTAACTTTAAAGAGCTAAAGTGAATGGATATGGTGTATGGGAAATATGCATGTAGATATAATTTTAGTTATTTAAACTCCATTAACATTGAGAGATTAAGTTTAGGATTATAAAATAAAATGGTATTAAATATGGAATATTTAGACTTAGTAACTAGAATTCAGATTTAAGAAAAATAAAAATAGAAGAGATTTTCAATTTCAAACTAACTTGAAACAATATATTGTTCTCGTCGAGATTTCTATTGTGATCATGCCATGAACAAAGCACCTTGAAGAAGAAGAGCTCATTTCCCTGACACTGCACATTATGGTCCATCACTGAGGGGGTTAGGGCAGGAGTACTGTAGGCAGGAGTCCATGCAGAAGCCTTGGAGAGATGCTAGTTCCGGGCTTGCACTTCATGATTTGCTCAACCGACTTTTCTATAGAACCCAGGATCCCAAGCCCAGGGTTTGCCACAGCCACAACGTACTGACCCCTTCCACATCAATATCTATCTATGATGATGTCCTTCAGGGTGCCTGCAGCCAAATCTTATGGAGGCAACCTCTTACTCGAGGTCCTCTCCTCTGAGATGGCTGCAGCTTGGACCAATTCAGCATAAAACTAATCAGTTCAGAAAAGAACTAAAAATATTTAGCTACTGCTGAATGTTTAATAAAACTACTTAAGATAACTTAGATAGAAACTGATGTAGTTAAAATTTATTAGATATGCTTTTTTGTAGGTTTATTAGAAGATACATTGTATAATTTGCGAGGGAATTCGTTCATTTCATACGCCATTTTAAAAATCAATTCTGTCGTGATGTAAAACATAAAAAGAATTTTCAGACATAAACTTCAGAAATAATGTAAATACAGATATCTTGTTATGGGAAAACAAAGTGTTAGAAAAATACTATAATTAAATATTAAATATAATGGATCATGGATATTATATATTAATATTTTTAACCTGTAAACTTAAAATTAAATGTTTACTGACTTTAACATTTGATTGTAACATTAATAGATTTTATTATTTTAATAATGTAATTCGGTGAAAAGAAAAGATATTTGTAGTGTACATTAATTTTTTTGTTTTTTAATGTGTGGGGTTTTTTTGTAAGAAATTTTTTTTTGCTTTTTCTTTATTTTTTTCTAATACAGTATATGTAAAGAATTATTTATATTAAGTGATATGGTAATTGTTCTGGTCATGTCACCAGAATTTAGTGTAAAATGTTGATTGACATGTTAGATAATTTCTTAATTACTATTTTACTTGAATATATTGATATACAAAGAATTTCATTCATGAATTATCTCTAGGTTTAGAAATATTACATGAAGGTTTCTTAACTGGCCAAATTAGTTTTAATAAAAAATACAATTTTGTGATACTATCCACATGAACTATGAATATTTATTTTTTTTATCAAATAGAAAATGTTTTAAAAGGTCTTGGATACCATTTTAACAAACTTGGAATTTGTTTATATATTAACTTTAAAAATTCTAGTATTAAACTCTTTATTTAGGTTAACACCAAAAAGATATTGAATCTCATCAGAATAATGTATTGACTTCTCTACAGGATATAATTAATATGATATAAATTCTTGGGGACAAATTCCACAGGAAATTCTACTCTGTGTTTACCCTGAGAATGGAATTCAGGCATCAGTGTTGTGTTCAGTCTTCATTCTATGCATTTTCTCAATTAGTGTTAAAGACTGAAAAGACCGGGGGGGGGGATTTTTATAAGATTTTGCACTTTGGCAACATCTGTGTTTTCAGAATACCTGTTCATAGACATTCGTGATTCAAATATCCAAACTGAATGAGGGACCACGAGTCCATGAAAAAGTAAATCATTGTGTTCAAAATCAATCTTTGTTTATTATTTGGGATTGACATCCAGGGCAACCATGTGTTTAATTTTATAACTAATAGATTTTTCTTGCTCTTGACATTGGCAGAGGAGCTGCAGTAAACTTTTATTAAGCACCATAAACCAAAAAGTATGACCTATGGACATGCTATGTGAAGTCCAGCAACTGAAAAATTGAGAGCACTGCAAAGTCGATTAGCTAAGAACTTGACTCTGCATTGGGGATACAGCAAAGGCACCAGAAGGCTATGATTTCAGAGCATCTTTTTGCTTGTTAAGGGGAAAAAGTGTGAGGAATAGAATTGTACAGCAAACATGCGCTTTAAATGAAAACTTGAAGGACAAATGATGGGATAAGGGACATAAAATGCAAGTAGATTTTAAGATTAGTTTATAATATCAAGCTTAAATTTGTGGTTTTTTTTTCCCTCTGGGTAAAGTAAGAAGAAAATAAAATCAATTTAAATAATCAATGGGTCAAAAGTTTAATGACTAAACATAATTTTGGTTATCATAGCCCCATGATAATACAGTTACAATTAAAGCAGAAATGTATTATATGATATGTAGCCATGATATTTATTTGATTTTTTTTAGTGGGAGTGTACTGTTTACAATGACACTACCAAGACTAATGATGTTATTTAGATAATGCCAACTCCTACTATTTTGTTTTGTCCTTGCTTATTTTGTAAAGAACAAAACCAAGTAAAACTAATTTTATACACTACAAATAGACAGCCAATCCCTCAAAAATATTAATAATAGAAAATAAAACTGTCTCACCCTCTCTCTGGTTTTTCCCTTCAGGTATCCTGTGAAGCATTAGTGTAGGGGATTGGAATAAGGCCCTTGTGACCACCAAGACAACTTGAGTCAGAGTATATCTGGGCTGAGGTGATTAAACAATCAGAAATTCAATTTTTATATTATTTATATTCAAATAAAACATTCAAATTTGAAAATTACACACAAGTGTTCTTATGAAGGAGTATATCCTATAAAATCAAAAGTTGCTTTGTAGACCCTGTAAGTATGTTGATAAAAATACTCTAGGGAAATTAAAATGAAGGCCATTGGATTTTCATGTTATTTTAGGGGAAGCTTAGACTTTTAAATAGTGTTATCATTTATCAGCACTACATCAATATCTTTGAGATTCTTGCGTATTATAGCAAAATATACACAAATACACACCATATTTATATTTGGGGGTCTATGTTATCTTGCTTAGGATAATTTCTTTTTCCAGGTACACCCATTTATCTGTGAATTCATAATTTTATTCTTAACATTTGAGTAACTGCATTCTGTCGATATAGCATTCATCTTTTACCAATTTGCTGTTGATGGACATCTAGTCTTTGTTCTATTTCTGGCTATCATAAGTACAGCAGCAATGACCATGGTTGAGCATAGACACAGATTAGTATAGCTGGACTTCGAGATAGAGCTATTTCCAGTTTCCTAAGGAAACTAAAGAAAGAAAGGGACCTATAACTGCTGCACAAGTTTGCACTCCCACCAGAAATGGGTGAGCACTCCCCTCATTCAACACCCTCACCAGCAGGCTGTAATTTGTATTAATTTGTATTATTAATCTTGGCTATTCTGACTGCATAAGATGGAATTCCAAAAAAGTTTTAATTTTTATTTCTGTGATAAACTGTGGTGTGTGTGTGTGTGTGTGTGTGTGTGTGTGTGTGTGTGTGTGTGTGTCTGATTCAATTTCATCATCCTGGTCCTCAAATACAATAGTAATGAAGAAAAAAAATCATGTTAACCTGAATTTGAGGAGGAAAAAACAAACTTAAAGGAGTTGTAGAAAGGAGTGTGGGAGATTGTTGTAAATATTGTGTTCATTTATTACATTTTCAAAAAATGAATTAAAATTATCACAGAAAAATCAGTTCCTCTCTTAAGGACAGTGGTGAAGAATTTTTCTTATAATTTTTTTAATAAGTATGAAACTTTAAGTTTTAGAGGAATTAAATTAGATTTTGTTTCCTATGTGAGGTATCAGGAAATTACTATAAATTAAAACCACACTAATTCTGATTCTAGTTCTAGAGAAGCTGCACACATTTAGCAAGGACATACTTTCTATTTTAAATTTTAGGTTGATAAGTAACTGGAAAAACTTGAAGTTTTAAAAATAAGAATTTTACCATAATATTTTCTTCAGTGTTTTATCATATCCATATTAGACTGTAGCCAATGTATTTCAATATCATTTATATTTAACAAAGGACCCAAACATTTTAAACTCTTTTCACGTGTATTCTAATATTCTAGATGTTATTTTTATTTTTAATATATCCAGATTACAGCTAAATGATTGCAGAAAGTGTATATCGTTTTTACCTGTACCCTGTTCCAATACATTTTCTTGAATCCTCATCAAGAATGAACAAGAGATTTAAAGCATACTACTTACCACTAGGTTTATGCCCAGCTGATTAAAGGGTCATTTCCAAAGCACCATCTTTCACACATTAGTAGTGTCAAGTGGCACTTCTTTGTTGTAAAAAAAGCATTAATTGCTTGTCTGAAAGTAATAATACTTTGCATGTCTAAAGTATTTTATGCTCTTCTCTGTGATTTTCCATGCATTATATCATTTGGCGCTGAAAGAGATCTTTATCATTATGTTGTCCAGATGGAGTGGGGACATCAGAGTGTTCAGCCAGAACTAATGTCCCCTCAACAAGGTGAATATAGAAGTGAGAGGGTCTTGCTTATAATGATGGAGGAAAGTCAACACCTCCGTTTCTAATTTCTATTAGAATTAAAGCTATGTGAGTCATGATATGTTCCCTGGGTTTCTTACTGTCTGAATATAGACATGAATAAATCTTCGATGATTTACATTGTATCATATTCAAACATTCTTACAATATTTTTATTTAAACATCTGATCATTGAATGTGTCCATAAATCACTATGAAATTGATTCCTTATATTGTGGCTAATCCTGAAACTTGTCATTAAAAGACTACTACAATAACAATGTTTTTCCGATTTTATAAACTAAATTGGGAAATATTTTTATAGTTAAATATGGTAACCTGAGTCTCCGTTTAGGCTAAGAAAACTATTTTAAACCTTCATACATTTATGTCTAAATTTAATTTTTATATGAAAGTTCTAGTGCAAGCTTAAATACATTGAAGGATTCTTCAGTCTCTAGTTTATACAATGGTGTGACCAAAACAAAACAAAACAAAAAACCCAAAAAACTTAACTTACCAAGTCTGTGTCCTTGACTAAAGGGCAGTATATCTCTTGGTACTCTTTGAATAAAGCAAGGTAAAACATTAGCCAAACCATTACCCAGAAAATCATTTTAAAGAAATCTTTAACTTAAAAATCCTCTAGTTCGATCTGTTTAAACTGAGTCTGAAAGTCTTTCTGTTCTACACCACTGACAGCTTCAACCTAAATAGTATTACATTATATCGTAGTTCAATTTTCTCAGGCCTTATTATAGCCTCACAAACACACACAAAAAGGAAATATGGCATAAAAACTGTGTTTCTACAGCAACAATTTCTTTCAGTTGTTTGTACAATTTAACTATTATTTCTCATTAGCCACAATTTACTATTTTCTAAACCGTGGTTTACAGTGATAACCTACATGCAAATCTGCAGATACAATTGAGTTCTTTTCATTGGAAGATGCCATCTGCAAGTACCACTTTTATAGACCCCTGAGGATGTTGGACACCTTTTAGATCATTGAGTCTATTATATCTATTTGTTGAGTAAGTCCTTCATTTTGACCCTTATCAAAACCCTGCAACCAAAACGTTAATTTGCTAATCTAGAAAACTATAGAAAAAATATTACAAAGCTTTGGTCATTATTTGCAGAGTATAGCCAAGAGTTAGGATCTGATGGCAGGTAACAAATCATGGTGAAATTTTTGTCCCCCCCACAAAGAAAATACACCGGATAAGTCCCCATTATTGCATCTTTTTTACAAAAGACAAAAATGACACCTGGAATGAAGTATATTGTCAAGTCATATAATAGCTTTCCACATGATTATTTCCAATCAGGACTCTTGCCAGGAAACCAGACAATCTGCTAAGAAGCTGGGGAAACCTAGGCAACAAAACTGAAGTTGCCATGTGAACCTTCAAAGAAAAGAAAATCCCAGTGTGCCTTTCATAAACCAGGGTCGGTGCTTTGCAGGAGACAAGACAAAGCAATATACTGAAATACACGTCTAGAAAGAACATCAGCTCGTGGACAACTTATCTGAGGCTATCCTTGACAAGTTTTCCCCGTTACTATGACTGTTCTCATATCAACTCTCTTATTGGAAATGACTACACTCATACACTAGAAACTGTATTCAATAACAGTCACTTTTATAAAAAACATTTTTATTGGATAGTTTATGGATTTACATTTCAAACGTTAGCCCTGTTCCCCATTTCCCCCTTTCCCATCTTCTATCCCCTGCCTGTACAATGATGCTCCCTATCCCACCCACCCACTCTCACCTCAACACCCTGGTATTCCCCTACACTGGGGAAGAGAGCCTTCACAGGACCAAGGGCTTCTCCTTCTATTGGTGCTAGACAATGCCATTCTCTGCTACATATTTGGCTGGAGCCATGGGTTCCTCCATGTGTACTCTTTGGTTGGTGGTTTGGTTGGGGTATGGTTGGTTGACGTTGTTGTTCTTCCTATGGGGTTGCAAACCCCTTCAGCTCCTCCAGTCCTTTCTCTAACTCCTCCATTGGGGTCCAAATGCTCAGTCTGATGGTTAGCTGCAAGCATCTTTTGTTTTTTAATTTTATTTTATTGGATTTTTTAATTTATATTTCAAATGTTATCCCCTTTCCCCCACCCAACCACCCACCCCTTCCCACCTCCCAATCCTGACATTCCTCTAGACTAGGGGTTCCAGCCTTGGCAGGACCAAGGGCTTCTCCTCCCTTTGGTGCCCAATAAGACCATCCTCACACATCCACATCCATTGCAGCTGAAGCCATGGGTGTGTCCAGGCGTACTCTTAGGATGGTGGTTTATTTTCTGGATATTTGGTATTGTTTTTCTTATGGGGTTGCAAAATTCTTCAGCTTCTTCAATCCTTTCTCCAACTAATGCGGACCCCTTTCTCAGTTCAATGGTTGGCTGGGGGCATTTGCCTCTGTATGTGTCATGGTTTGGTAGAGCCTTTCAGGAGACAGCTATAGCAGGCTCCTCTCAGGTTGCACGTTTTAGCATCAGCAATACTGTCTGGGCTTGGTGGCTGTATGTATATGGCCTGGATCCCAAGATGGGGGCAGGCTCTGAATGGCCATTCCTTCAGTCTCTGCTCCAAACTTTGTCTCCGTATCTCCTGCTATGAATATTTCTGTTCCCCTTTACAAAGACTGAAGCCTCTGCACTTTGGTGAACCTTCTTTAGCTTCGTGTGGTCTGTGGACTGTATCTTGGGTAATCCGAGCTTTGGGGCTAATATCCATTTATCAGCGAGTGCATACCATGTGTATTCTTTTGTGACTGTGTTACCTCACTCAGGATGATATTTTCTAGTCCCATCCATTTGGCTATGAATTTCATGAAGTCATTGTTTTTGATAGCTGAATAGTACACCATTGTATAGATGTACCACATTTTCTGTATCCATTCCTCTGTTGAAGGGCATCTGGGTTCTTTCCAGCTGCTGGCTGTTATAAACAAGGCTGCTATGAACATAGTGGAGCATGTGTCTTTGTTATATGTTGTAACATCTTTTAGCCCAGTAGTGGTATAGGTGGGTCCTCAGGTAGCATTATGTCCAAGTTTCTGAGCAACATCCAGACTGATTTCCAGAGTGGTTGTACCAGCTTGCAATCCCACCAACAATGGAGGACTGTTTCTCTTTCTCTACCTCCTAGCCAGCATCTGTTGTCACCTGAGGTTTTTTATCTTAGCCTTTATATGAGATGCAATCTCAGGGTTGTTTTGATCTTCATTTCCCTGATGACTAAAGATGTTGAACATTTCTTTAGGAACTTCTCAATCATTCTATATTCTTCAGCTGAGAATTCTTTGTTCAGCTCTGTGCCCCATTTTTTTTCAATAGGGTTATTTGATTCTCTGGAGTCTAACTTCTTGAATTCTTTATATATTTTGGATATTAGCCCTCTTCTACATCAATAAGGCTCTGACAGAGCCTCTCAGGAGACCTCCATATCAGGCTCCTATCAGCAAGAACCTGGCATCAGCAATAATGTCTGGGTTTGGTAGCTGTTCTTATCTAGTTCCCTTCTTCAGATATGGTACATACAAATTCCTTACACATAAAGATTACTCTTTATAGATGCAGTTGTTATCACATAAATCACTACACTGTAAAGAAGTGTGTTATTAGCTTTACTGCATAGAATTCGGATGCCAATGAGTTTACTAGGAAGATGGTATTGACTTGCTTGGAACGATGATGACTTGTGGCAATGAGTGAAAATCTACACCTACCTACTAGGTAGAGTCCAGGACAGAACATTCTGGTTTACCAGTTCTTATGTCTAGGGTTTCATCATATATGCCATTATATATCTAGATGCTTAATATCACAAGTAGATTTATTGCGCAACTATGGTTGGTAAGTCCCCAGGTACTTCTTATTGGTGTGAAATAGTCTCCAGACGAATGAAAACATATTCTTTGAAGTTATGGCTGGTGATCAATAAATAAGATTGAAAACAGTTACCAAGAATGTAAGTAAAACATACCTAATAACTAAAATTACAGTGATTGAACAAACAGGCTGTTTAAATTTACTCAAGGCATTTTGTAAAGGAAGCAAAGATTGAAATCTTAACGCAGTGGCTTTTAGGTTTAGAAAAAAAATATGACTAAGTGATTTCACTAAAAATAATCTTCGGAGTTCTACATTATTTTTATATTTTTGCTGTTTGTACTTTTGGTCATATGAGAGAGCCACCTTACAGCAACGACTTTTCTCTGTGTTCATTTAACTTTGTGTTTTATTTGTATTGACTGATGGAAAAAAAGTCAATGTAACAAATATTGATTTTCTTTCAATACATTGAGCTTTAATCAAATCTAACAATTGATTACTAACATGAATGAATCAATATTATATTAACTGAATAATTTCCTGATTAGAATGTTGTATGTAATATTAAATATTATTAAGTCAAGGTAATGGTGAAGACATAAATAATGAATCATAGTGTGAAAGGCATGAATTTGAAGGGTGAGAAGCATTAATATCCACCAACATTAGTTTAGTTCACCCACAGAAAATAACTTACAGTAGAAAGATAGCTTTTCACAGGTACTCCCAAATGGCAAAACAAAATATAAATGTAATAAACTTTATTTGGTATAATTATTATGAATATACATGCATATATAGATACATATTATTAAGCTTAAGCATACATATCCATATTATTATTTCATTTTCTCTAAGTTTTTAAAAATTTCTTACCCATGGAAAACAAGATAGAAAAATTCCAGATCCCCATGCCCCCAAATTCCTTTCTATCAGAGTTAGAAAAGTGTTATATGTCCAGTGGAAGTTTGCTCTTAAATTGGAAAAATGACAGGATTTATAAAACATTAATTCAATATTATTATATTTTATTTGTTTAGTATAAAGAGTGATATTTTCTGCAAAATAATTGAATATTTCTGTAAATGTTTTGGACTAGTAAACCAAGAAATATATTTTGTATTTATTTAGAAATTGACCCCCTCATATGAACATTATATATTATATTATATTATCTTTTTTATCACTCATTCAACAAAGGCAGTTTTCGGTGAAAGTTCTTGATAATGATGAAGCTATTTTACTTAATTCTTTATCAAATATGGTCATGGAAATGTGGAATGAATTAATTTTGATTGAATGAAAAGATGTTTTATATGAGTTACTATTCAAATGACAGTAGATATAATACAGATATTAGATCATTGCGTTTCTAAAATTGTATACATGATTTGAGTCTCATTGACAAAAATATACTAATTTTATTCATTAGAAATTTTATTTTAGAAATGTTTTAAATTCATTTTTATTATATTGGAAACATAATATTAGTACTATGTTGTTTCTAATATTTAAATATTGAAAATGATTTATTGAAAGAAAATAAAAATTGTTTTCTTCATTTTGATTATTCATATGTGAGATATTAGTCATGCCCATTCATATTCAAACATGAGTATTCATTCCTCCTGTCCCTTATAGCAATAGGCATTTATAATGGTTATGGTCAACTACAGATGTGACGCAACTAGGAAAATATTTTAAATTATAAATGAATCAATTAAAAAATAAAAAGGATAGTATATTTTGACTCTGTAACATTTATTGAATATAAACTATTACATCAGACCATGGCCCAATGGGCTATAAGAGGTCATAGGAGACCATTTTGATGTACTTAGAAAATCCATGCTTTCCTTCTGAGTGAATGAGAAGTCATAGGGAAGACTATTTTAATTTGCAAGAATCAACAGTGAAATCAGGCAGCCTACTTTATGTGGGGTGGAGATTGGGAATGCAATGTAATTAAGCACATGGAATGTATTTCTATGCAGAGTAACTAATTTCAAGGAATTATTTATTATCTTTCGTAGTTAATCTTGTTTTAATACTAAGATTTAAAATTTTCTTTATGCCATGTGGAGAAAAATAAATAGTGTTGGAAATGTATTAAGGGAACTTTATTTTAAAATTTTATTTATACTTTATTTAACCTATTATTCTTCATATGAAGCTATTTTCTGTCCTAACACATTCTACATATTTAACAGTTATAAATGTATCTCATATATTTAATAAACTAAGGTGATAAAATGAGGGAACTTATTAGGTAGGCCGATCCTAATTTTATCAAAACTGCTGTCTACTCAGAATGTGTTATTTTTGTTTGTTTGTTTGTTTGTTTGTTTAGATTCGGTTTTTGTGTGTTTGTTTGTTTTTGTCTTTCGAAAACTGTTCATCAATATTGAACTCTTGCAAAAAAACACTAAAATTGAAAAAAATCACCTCAGGGTTCTGATGGCCTCAGTAAATTAAGTAGTAGCATGAGTTGGGTGAATGCTAAGTTACTCAAAGTTGTAGTAAGTCAATATTCATTTATGTCACCACACTATCGTGCTGTCTTCCAGTTGGAAATGTAACATATTTGAAACCAAAATAACTTACCTTAGGCATTTTGTAACTGAGGATAAAACTAACTACAGCTACATCATATTTTTTTAAAAGAAATCTGTTATTTAAATGTATTTAATGTATTTCTTTGATATCCTGCCCCTCAAAAAGATAATTGAAAATTATTAATGTTTTGAGTATACAATCCCGATTAGTAAATTCAGAGTTATTAACCCCTGATTACTTACAAATGAAACAGGATAGCTAATTTTCCAAAAAAGAATCTCTGTGAAGGATTTTCATTAAATTTTGATGAATTACCTAAAAATTACATTGTCAGTCACGTGAAATAGCACACATGAAATAAATTTGCTTTATCTAAAGAGTTCAAATTCATTCCTAATTTATTTTGTATATATTCCATTACTCATGTTTATGATATAAATATGATATAATATCAACTTGGATGGTATAGTTTTAATTCAATGTCAATCACCATTTCTTTTATTTCTTTATATTAAAACAATGTCTTTTCCAATGTCCTGAAAAGTCTTTCTATCAATATTCATCACCAACTTCAGAAAAAAAAAGACTCAACAGTCCATGTGTTTGTGGAAATGCACATTTTAAACAGGTCTAAATATTACAAGATACAAACATGTATCTATATGTCACATAGCATCTCAACAATTCGGATTATTTCAATGTTTTTAATCGTTGGTAAATTGAATGTGTGTGCATTCGACTTTAAACCACACTATACAATTGGAAAGACTTTAATAGGTTTATTTTGATTAAGTGCATTATTTAGTTTACTTTATCTTTTACTTGACAAGCAAATAAAAGTATTAACGTTTTAAGTAGAAAGCAGCATTTTATTTTCTCTATACAAATTACCTTTGTTTTGATGTCTGAAAAGAACACTTCAAAATGAAAGCCTATGAGATAGTATTGCTATGCATTTATAAACTTCCTATATAATATATAGAGAGTAAATTAATGTATTTTAGTTTCACTAATGATATCCATGTGACGTTGCCAGGCCTCGTTTACACTTGAACCGAAAACCAGTTATTTCTGATGTTTCAAGATATTTAGTCTTTCAATTTAAGGATTACTTCAAAGTAATCTAAGGACACCTACAAGTTGACTGCCCAGCACTTTTATTAACCTATGTTTTTTAAATAAATAAATATTTAGTAAAGTTAAAGTAATACTGAGAATATTTCAATGTTTTTGAGAATATTCAAATGTTTATTTTATCAGCAGATACTCAGTTTTATAATATTAAATTCCAACTATTTGAAACATTTCAATGCTTATTCCACTCTAGTTACTATATTATGACCAACATGCAACATGTATTTAAAGTAATTCTCATTATTTTAAACAGGAAATGATAAAAGTCTAAAACATATCCTGAATATCTTAAAGAGACTTTTTCATCAGTATGCTCTGGTGTAGGTCAAAGGATAACCTGATAAAATGAAACGTCTTCCCTGCCTCCCTTGAGCATTGTATGTCTTTTCGTAGCACACATTAATCATCCCACAACACCAGAACCTACCATGCTAAATCCCATGTAGCCCTCACCACAACCCACCTTCTCTATCACATCAGATTAGCGAAACAGAGAGAGTAACTTCACCTCCTAAGCGAGAGTTTTCAAGTGTTATTCTGATTCTGGATCAAAGCACCTTATAGTGGTTTAACTTCTAAAGTTTTGCAACACACCTGACAAAAAAAAAACAAATCAGAACTCATAAAACCACTCATGGACACAATAAAACAATATATGTTGGCGTAGAGTCAAATGACACTACTACTTTTGGACATACCAACAGGAAAAAAATAGAATGTCTAAAGTCACATGATGTCAGTGCTCATAATGATCATGTGGCTTGAGCGATCAATTTCGTACAGTGAAGAATGGAGCAGTATTAGACTTTTTGAACACTGAGTGTACCACGTGCCTAGTGTCTTGTGAATAATATTCTCTATAAGACTTCAAAAGCTACTGTATGAAAAATCGCTACACAAAACGTGACAGATAACTGTCTTTTGTAATACTAAGTGTCATCTGGATTGCACAAGCCATGTTCCAGGTAAGTATTCTTTGTGCATTTATAAATATTATTACACTTAATCCTCATGCAGGATTAATATTAAATAGATATTATTTTTTAAGTAAGGAAAAGCCACAGATACTTGAACAATACCTCAGCCCAGTGAATCTGGTGTCAGTAAACACTGTTTTCTGTACATATGATTGAAGATTGATCTGGTCAAGAGCTATTCTGCTCTCGTCCTGTCTTTTTTATCTCACCTTCACCCCATCTTTTGCTAGCCATGGTGTGCTTTTCCAGTAAGACTGCTGATGAATACAGATACAGCCCTAAGTTAATGACCTTGTTATATGAAAATCTGTACAAGTCTAAAAAGAACCCCAAATTTTCTAATATTTTTGCTAGTCAGCCCATAAGGAAAATAAATGTTTACTTTTAGAAACTGTAAAATGCTTTATCTTTATTACAGATTATGCCTAATCAAATAAACCAAATAATAATTGATGATGGTTACAGTTCCCATAAGTTCAATCGTAGCAATAAGAGACATAGAGTTCTTGAGTTTGAGGCTAGCCTGGTCTATAAAGGTTTTCTTGCCAGTAGGACCTATATGGTGAGAACCTGTGTCAAAAAAAACAATAATCAAAAATTGAAAAACAATCAAAAAAATGAGTATATTCTAAAAAGAATGCAATTTTACTTTTTAAAATTTTGCTACCATTCAGGCTCCTTAGATTTGCATATTTCTAGCAGAGCATTCCTGTTCACTTAGCTTGGTTACCTGCTACAATGATCCCTGTCGATACATATACAATAGGGGCATGATTGCAGGGGAAATGTATGCAGGTGTGTGCATACATGCAGCTCTCTTAGAAATCAAAGTTATTGTGTGAATATGATCTGACATTTGGGAAGGTTTTCTACTCCCTGCTCCTGGAACATTTTTGTAGCTCGGTTTCTTAATGATGGATACATTCTCTGCCATCTTGTCCTAACATCTGATTGTCTTTCCACCTTCCCTTTTTTAGTAGTCTTGATTCTGCTGCTTTAAGTGGCAGAAAAGAACTATTTGTAGTGTTTCTCATCTTCCTTATCTTATATTATCTTTATTTATTGCTTTCTCCAGTGGATCTTGTCAATTATGCCTTTCATCTGTATTGTGTTGATGTCATTCTAGTGTTTCTGTAACTCCCCAGTAAAACTCTTTATTTCCCCAATGTTTGCTATGTCCTGTTTTGCTCTACCTCATATATGACTGAGCTAACAACCTCAGCACTCCAATGTTTCCAGATGTATAAACCAGGAATGAAGAAAGAGAACATGCCAGCATTCTGTCCAGAAACAGTTAGCATAATTAGGAAAATGTAAGTGTGTAATTTGATAAGACTCTCACTGAGACCTTACTACCTCTACAATAAGATAGGCTGTTGACAAGAACTGAGTATCTTTTAATTTGATTATGACATTTTTATTAGAACACTCAAATGACAGTGTTACAACTGGAAATGTCCCTTTCAGATGCCACATACATATCCTAGGCTCTGCTTATTCAGACTGCACTTTATTTCTTGAACAATATTCCCCTAATATTCAGTGAAATCATTGGATCTCTGTATTATGGGGTGTTGTTGTTGTTGTTGTTTTTAATTTGATGCACATTAAAGTTATCTGAAATGAGAAAACTTCTCCCCAAATGTCTAGTAGTGAAGTCTGTGGAGGCACCGTTTTGATTGATTGTTGACGTAGATGTGAAGGAACATATTCACTGTTTGCTGTGTCAACCCGAGGCAAATGATCCTGCAGTGTAAAAGGACAGAAACTGAGCAAACCACATGAAAGAAGCCTGTGAACGGTAGCCATTCCTGGCCTCTGATTTAGTCTGGACTCCAGGGTCCTGGTTGACTTCCTGCCTCTATTTCCACAGTGATGGCGTGACCATAGATGTGTAAGCTGAAATAAACCCTTTCCTTCTCAAGTTGCTTTGGGGCAAGACATTTTATCGAAGCAATAGAAAAAAGAAATTAAGACTTATGGGTATCCTTTATTTACGTTTGTCGATTTTTACGAAGGCTGTTAGGAAGGATATACCAGAAACATGTAAGAGGGAGAGGTGGAAACTGACACAATGTGGGAAGTGTACAGAGCTATATGCTGCTCTCACCCCCTCTGGTGTTGAATTAATACATGTTCTCTGCACTTCGTCCTTGGGTTTTTACAGAAGCTGTATTCGTTAGGCACAGTTAATCATTGCTCTTGACGCATAATCAGATCAACCTTCAGCAAGTGTGTTCACCCTCCTTGGAGATGGAGAACACTGTTTCAGCCTTAAACTACCTAGCATTCCGTTGTCATTTACAAAGACTCATCACTCCTCTAAGCTATCTGTTACATAGCCACCTGTTATCACGCTATGGTACAAAAATATCCATCACTTCCAAGACTTTTTTTGTTTTTCTCCAGGATTTGTGTGCCTAAAAAAGGGGGGTTAAAAATAATTTCTGAATATTGCCATTAAAATATAAATATGAAAAGATCATGATGACACAAAGGAAACAGTATCACACAAAGTTAGTAACAACTGAGGTTTGATCACTCTCTTGCTGAAATGAAAATGCCTGGCAAATATTCGGAACACCGTCCTCGGGGAAGTGCACAGGGGTGTCAGAGCGGAGTTCCGAATTTCGATCGATGGCTATGCAGCTATCTGAGAAACTACCGACCACATCTCTCCTTCTCTCTGGTTTTCCTGTTTTCCAACCTTGCTTCCCAGTGGCCAGCACAGCCAAGAGTCAGAGCCAATATGCAATTTAAATGCAGTATGCACCTTTGACACAACCACTGGATTATTATTTCTTAGGCATTAGGGGAATAATAGCGCAAGTAATTGTCAGTTTGTTTTATTTATTGAGAATAATATTAACTCAGAATTAGCCACAATGAAGATTCTATATTTATTCATCATAAAGTGTAAATAACAGTTACATGGATTTTATTTTCTTAAGTGGGAATGTGGCAATCGTGGTTGGCTCCTCATGTTCTTCATCCCCCATAAATGGTATATTTAACACGACATTTAAGACACAGTCCAGTATTAAACTCCCCAAACCCATGCCAAACACTATTGTTATTATCCCAATAGATAACTTTGCACTCTTAGGAGGAGGCCTCATTCATTGAAAGGTTAGGCACAGCGTGACTCATCCAGGTGGAATCTGGCTCTGGGCTCCACTGACACTGTTGAGCGCTTCCCTGGGTGAGTGATGACTGACAGCAGGGCATGAAAGTCCTGAGGATACAGTGCCAACCCTCACAGCTAGGTGATTCAGCTTAGTCCCACTGTACACTGTGCAATGCTGCTCGCAGAAGTACCTCCCACAGAAACCTTTGGAGAACTGAACAAAATAGAGTTCTTGGGAAAGATCTGGCACGAAAGAAGCAGTATAGATGTCATTTCACAAGCTGAATCTCATGCACAGCTAAGAGTTATGGCTTCATCATAACTGGTTGGACTAAAGTATAAGAATAATTCATATTCCTGTCTGTCAAGAAAATTTTTGCCTGTTCTATAATTTGACTTCTTCCCTTTTTTATTCTTACTGTGCAGGCTTTCAATCAATTAATTAGTCAATTAATTACTGTAAGATAGGATATCACCCTATCATCTGGCTGACCTGGAAGCTCACCAGTTAAGGCAGTGTAGCCTCAAGCTTTGACATTACTCCTACCTTGACCCCTGGTCTCTGAGATTGTAAGAATGAATCACCACAACCTGCTATTTCTGTCCTGTTAATCCAACTTTTCTATACAGAGAAATAGTTCCTACACAGAGATGTATTATTGATGCTGTTTCTAGTATTCATTACATACAGTAAACACTCTAGAAAAAAACTTTCAATGTAATAGTTTGAAAATATTTTTTGAATTAACTTATTTTTCCAAAACACACTAGCTCGGTGTGTGAAAATACCTAGACTGTTCTGAGAACTGGCATACATCACTATAGGGGAATCTGAGCAGAAAACGTGTTTCCTTTCCGCTTGGACCACCATTCCATTTCTTGGCTCAGCTTTCTGGCTCTGCATCCCGAATCCTCCAAGTTCCCATCTTGAGCTCTTCCTCTCCTGCAGTCCCTGTTTAGCAGCTCTCTTTTCTCCTGTGGACCTCGACTTCACAGTTGTTTCTCTCCCAGCCATATTTTGATTTGAATTTTTCCCTCGTGTTCCTGTACCACTGCTCTGCCACTCATTCTAGCAAGTCTACAAGGGACGTGTCACTTTCTTCTGTCGGAAAGATAAAATAAAGCTTCCTGATCATCGTACCCGTAGGATGGAAAGTCTGCATTTATGAGCTATATAAAGCTTTTATGGGGGATATAAATCTGCCGGAGCTAAGGCACCTGTGGAAACCATGAGTTCCTTTTCAAGAAGCACTGCCACTCTGAGGCCAAAGGGCAAATCTAAACAAATACAAGGTGAGTTCCTTAGATAGCAACTCTTCCCGAAGTTCTATGAAATAGTTCTGCTTCAAAGGGGGAAGCTGTGGGTCTCCAGCACATCCTTAATTATTTTTTTATCTTACATCTTCCAGGAATCTCTTTATTCCCAAGCCCTTTTACTGCTCAGAAAGCATATGTTTGATTAATACCAAAGTTTTGTAGATGGTTAAGTCTCATTACAAATATATTAACAGCTCAACGGCATATTTACCTCTCACCCATACTTTGTAATCATTCTTCTACTTTATTGCTTTTATGATTTCCCTACTCATACTAAGTGGCTTTTGCCACATTGTAAAAAAACCTGTTTGGTTTATTTTCTGTGGGTTATTTGTTTTTCTCCATCTTTATTAACTTGGGTATTTCTTATTTACATTTCGATTGTTATTCCCCTTCCTGGTTTCCGGGCCAACATCCCCTAACCTGTCCCCCTCCCCTTCAATATGGGTGTTCCCCTCCCCATCCTCCCCCCATTGCCGCCCTCCCCCCAACAGTCTAGTTCACTGGGGGTTCAGTCTTAGCAGGACCCAGGGCTTCCCCTTCCACTGGTGCTCTTACTAGGATATTCATTGCTACCTACGAGGTCAGAGTCCAGGGTCAGTCCATGTATAGTCTTTGGGTAGTAATTTTTCCCTCTGTAACTTACATCTTTGGGCAAATTGAAAAAGATACATTTGTGTTACTGTTTTTTTTTTTTTATTATTATTAACTTGAGTATTTCTTATATACATTTCGAGTGTTATTCCCTTTCCCGGTTTCCGGGCAAACATCCCCCTCCCCCCTCCCCTTCCTTATGGGTGTTCCCCTCCCAACCCTCCCCCCATTGCCGCCCTCCCCCCATAGACTAGTTCACTGTGGGTTCAGTCTTAGCAGGACCCAGGGCTTCCCCTTCCACTGGTGCTCTTACTAGGATATTCATTGCTACCTATGGGGTCAGAGTCCAGGGTCAGTCCATGTATAGTCTTTAGGTAGTGGCTTAGTCCCTGGAAGCTCTGGTTGCTTGGCATTGTTGTACTTTTGGGGTCTCGAGCCCCTTCAAGCTCTTCCAGTTCTTTCTCTGATTCCTTCAATAGGGGACCTATTCTCAGTTCAGTGGTTTGCTGCTGGCATTCGCCTCTATATTTGCTGTATTCTGGCTGTGTCTCTCAGGAGCGATCTACATCCGGCTCCTGTCGGTCTGCACTTCTTTGCTTCATCCATCTTGTCTAATTGGGTGGCTGTATATGTATGGGCCACATGTGGGGCAGGCTCTGAATGGGTGTTCCTTCAGTCTCTGTTTTAATCTTTGCCTCTCCCTTCCCTGCCAAGGGTATTCTTTTTCCTCATTTAAAGAAGGAGTGAAGCATTCACATTTTGATCATCCGTCTTGAGTTTCGTTTGTTCTAGGGATCTAGGGTAATTCAAGCATTTGGGCTAATAGCCACTTATCAATGAGTGCATACCATGTATGTCTTTCTGTGATTGGGTTAGCTCACTCAGGATGATATTTTCCAGTTCCAACCATTTGCCTACGAATTTCATAAAGCCGTTGTTTTTGATAGCTGAGTAATATTCCATTGTGTAGATGTACCACATTTTCTGTATCCATTCCTCTGTTGAAGGGCATCTGGGTTCTTTCCAGCTTCTGGCTATTATAAATAAGGCTGCGATGAACATAGTGGAGCACGTGTCTCTTTTATATGTTGAGGCATCTTTTGGGTATATGCCCAAGAGAGGTATAGCTGGATCATCAGGCAGTTCAATGTCCAATTTTCTGAGGAACCTCCAGACTGATTTCCAGAATGGTTTTACCAGTCTGCAATCCCACCAACAATGGAGGAGTGTTCCTCTTTCTCCACATCCTCGCCAGCATCTGCTGTCACCTGAGTTTTTGATCTTAGCCAATCGCACTGGTGTGAGGTGAAATCTCAGGGTTGTTTTGATTTGCATTTCCCTTATGACTAAAGATGTTGAACATTTCTTTAGGTGTTTCTCAGCCATTCGGCATTCCTCAGCTGTGAATTCTTTGTTTAGCTCTGAACCCCATTTTTTAATAGGGTTATTTGTTTCCCTGCGGTCTAACTTCTTGAGTTCTTTGTATATTTTGGAAATAAGGCCTCTATCTGTTGTAGGATTGGTAAAGATCTTTTCCCAATCTGTTGGTTGCCGTTTTGTCCTAACCACAGTGTCCTTTGCCTTACAGAAGCTTTGCAGTTTTATGAGATCCCATTTGTCGATTCTTGATCTTAGAGCATAAGCCATTGGTGTTTTGTTCAGGAAATTTTTTCCAGTGCCCATGTGTTCCAGATGCTTCCCTAGTTTTTCTTCTATTAGTTTGAGTGTGTCTGGTTTGATGTGGAGGTCCTTGATCCACTTGGACTTAAGCTTTGTACAGGGTGATAAGGATGGATCGATCTGCATTCTTCTACATGTTGACCTCCAGTTGAACCAGCACCATTTGCTGAAAATACTATCTTTTTTCCATTGGATGGTTTTGGCTCCTTTGTCAAAAATCAAGTGACCATAGGTGTGTGGGTTCATTTCTGGGTCTTCAATTCTATTCCATTGGTCTATCTGTCTGTCTCTGTACCAATACCATGCAGTTTTTATCACTATTGCTCTGTAATACTGCTTGAGTTCAGGGATAGTGATTCCCCCTGAAGTCCTTTTATTGTTGAGGATAGCTTTAGCTATCCTGGGTTTTTTGTTATTCCAGATGAATTTGCAAATTGTTCTGTCTAACTCTTTGAAGAATTGGATTGGTATTTTGATGGGGATTGCATTGAATCTGTAGATTGCTTTTGGTAAGATGGCCATTTTTACCATATTAATCCTGCCAATCCATGAGCATGGGAGATCTTTCCATCTTCTGAGGTCTTCTTCAATTTCTTTCCTCAGTGTCTTGAAGTTCTTATTGTACAGATCTTTTACTTGCTTGGTTAAAGTCACACCGAGGTACTTTATATTATTTGGTCTATTATGAAGGGTGTCGTTTCCCTAATTTCTTTCTCGGCTTGTTTCTCTTTTGTATAGAGGAAGGCAACTGATTTATTTGAGTTAATTTTATACCCAGCCACTTTGCTGAAGTTGTTTATCAGCTTTAGTAGTTCTCTGGTGGAACTTTTGGGATCACTTAAATATACTATCATGTCATCTGCAAATAGTGATATTTTGACCTCTTCTTTTCCGATCTGTATCCCTTTGATCTCCTTTTGTTGTCTGATTGCTCTGGCTAGAACTTCAAGAACTATATTGAATAAGTAGGGAGAGAGTGGGCAGCCTTGTCTAGTCCCTGATTTTAGTGGGATTGCTTCAAGTTTCTCTCCATTTAGTTTAATGTTAGCAACTGGTTTGCTGTATATGGCTTTTACTATGTTTAGGTATGGGCCTTGAATTCCTATTCTTTCCAGGACTTTTATCATGAAGGGGTGTTGAATTTTGTCAAATGCTTTCTCAGCATCTAATGAAATGATCATGTGGTTCTGTTCTTTCAGTTTGTTTATATAATGGATCACGTTGATGGTTTTCCGTATATTAAACCATCCCTGCATGCCTGGGATGAAGCCTACTTGATCATGGTGGATGATTGTTTTGATGTGCTCTTGAATTCGGTTTGCCAGAATTTTATTGAGTATTTTTGCGTCGATATTCATAAGGGAAATTGGTCTGAAGTTCTCTTTCTTTGTTGTGTCTTTGTGTGGTTTAGGTATAAGAGTAATTGTGGCTTCATAGAAGGAATTCGGTAGGGCTCCATCTGTTTCAATTTTGTGGAATAGTTTGGATAATATTGGTATGAGGTCTTCTATGAAGGTTTGATAGAATTCTGCACTAAACCCGTCTGGACCTGGGCTCTTTTTGGTTGGGAGACCTTTAATGACTGCTTCTATTTCCTTAGGAGTTATGGGGTTGTTTAACTGGTTTATCTGTTCCTGATTTAACTTCGATACCTGGTATCTGTCTAGGAAATTGTCCATTTCCTGAAGATTTTCAAATTTTGTTGAATATAGGTTTTTATAGTAAGATCTGATGATTTTTTGAATTTCCTCCGAATCTGTAGTTATGTCTCCCTTTTCATTTCTGATTTTGTTAATTTGGACACACTCTCAGTGTCCTCTCGTTAGTCTGGCTAAGGGTTTATCTATCTTGTTGATTTTCTCAAAGAACCAACTTTTGGTTCTGTTGATTCTTTCTATGGTCCTTTTTGTTTCTACTTGGTTGATTTCAGCTCTGAGTTTGATTATTTCCTGCCTTCTACTCCTCCTGGGTGTATTTGCTTCTTTTTGTTCTAGAGCTTTTAGGTGTGCTGTCAAGCTGCTGACATATGCTCTTTCCTGTTTCTTTCTGCAGGCACTCAGCGCTATGAGTTTTCCTCTTAGCACAGCTTTCATTGTGTCCCATAAGTTTGAGTATGTTGTATCTTCATTTTCATTAAATTCTAAAAAGTTTTTAATTTCTTTCTTTATTTCTTCCTTGACCAGGTTATCATTGAGTAGAGCATTGTTCAATTTCCACGTATATGTGGGCATTCTTCCCTTATTGTTATTGAAGACCAGTTTTAGGCCGTGGTGGTCCGATAGCATGCATGGGATTATTTCTATCTTTCTGTACCTGTTGAGGCCCGTTTTTTGACCAATTATATGGTCAATTTTGGAGAAAGTACCATGAGGAGCTGAGAAGAAGGTATATCCTTTTGCTTTGGGATAGAATGTTCTATAAATATCCGTTAAGTCCATTTGGCTCATGACTTCTCTTAGTCTGTCTACATCACTGTTTAATTTCTGTTTCCATGATCTGTCCATTGATGAGAGTGGGGTGTTGAAATCTCCCACTATTATTGTGTGAGGTGCAATGTGTGTTTTGAGCTTTAGTAAGGTTTCTTTTACATATGTAGGTGCCCTTGTATTTGGGGCATAGATATTTAGGATTGAGAGTTCATCTTGGTTGATTTTTCCTTTGATGAATATGAAGTGTCCTTCCTTATCTTTTTTGATGACTTTTAGTTGGAAATTGATTTTATTTGATATTAGAATGGCTACTCCAGCTTGCTTCTTCTGACCATTTGCTTGGAAAGTTGTTTTCCAGCCTTTCACTCTGAGGTAGTGTCTGTCTTTGTCTCTGAGGTGTGTTTCCTGTAGGCAGCAGAATGCAGGGTCCTCGTTGCGTATCCAGTTTGTTAATCTATGTCTTTTTATTGGGGAGTTGAGGCCATTGATATTGAGAGATATTAAGGAATAGTGATTATTGCTTCCCGTTATATTCATATTTGATGTGAGGTTATGTTTGTGTGCTTTCATTCTCTTTGTTTTGTTGCCAAGACGATTATTTTCTTGCTTCTTCTAGGGTATAGCTTGCCTCCTTATGTTGGGCTTTACCATTTATTATCCTTTGTAGTGCTGGATTTGTAGAAAGATATTGTGTAAATTTGGTTTTGTCATGGAATATCTTGGTTTCTCCATCAATGTTAATTGAGAGTTTTGCTGGATACAGTAATCTGGGCTGGCATTTGTGTTCTCTTAGGGTCTGTATAACATCAGTCCAGGATCTTCTGGCCTTCATAGTTTCTGGCGAGAAGTCTGGTGTGATTCTGATAGGTCTCCCTTTATATGTTACTTGACCTTTTTCCCTTACTGCTTTTAATATTCTTTCTTTATTTTGTGCGTTTGGTGTTTTGACAATTATGTGACGGGAGGTGTTTCTTTTCTGGTCCAATCTATTTGGAGTTCTGTAGGCTTCCTGTATGTCTATGGGTATCTCTTTTTTTAGGTTAGGGAAGTTTTCTTCTATGATTTTGTTGAAGATATTTACTGGTCCTTTGAGCTGGGAGTCTTCACTCTCTTCTATACCTATTATCCTTAGGTTTGATCTTCTCATTGAGTCCTGGATTTCCTGTATGTTTTGGACCAGTAGCTTTTTCCGCTTTACATTATCTTTGACAGTTGAGTCAATGATTTCTATGGAATCTTCTGCTCCTGAGATTCTCTCTTCCATCTCTTGTATTCTGTTGGTGAAGCTTGTATCTACAGCTCCTTGTCTCTTCTTTTGGTTTTCTATATCCAGGGTTGTTTCCATGTGTTCTTTCTTGATTGCTTCTATTTCCATTTTTAATTCCTTCAACTGTTTGATTGTGTTTTCCTGGAATTCTTTCAGGGATTTTTGCGATTCCTCTCTGTAGGCTTTTACTTGTTTATTAATGTTTTCCTGTGCTTCCCTAAGTGTGTTCAGGTCTTTCCTGAAGTCCTCCAGCATCATGATCAAATATGATTTTGAAACTAGATCTTGCTTTTCTGGTGTGTTTGGATATTCCATGTTTGTTTTGGTGGGAGAATTGGGCTCCGATGATGGCATGTAGTCTTGGTTTCTGTTGCTTGGGTTCCTGCGCTTGCCTCTCGCCATCAGATTATCTCTAGTGTTACTTTGTTCTGCTATTTCTGACAGTGGCTAGACTGTCCTATAAGCCTGTGTGTCAGGAGTGCTGTAGACCTGTTTTCCTCTCTTTCAGTCAGTTATGGGGACAGAGTGTTCTGCTTTCGGGCGTGTAGTTTTTCCTCTCTACAGGTCTTCAGCTGTTCCTGTGGGCCTGTGTCTTGAGTTCACCAGGCAGCTTTCTTACAGCAGAAAATTTGGTCTTACCTGTGGTCCCGAGGCTCAGGTTTGCTCGTGGGGTGCTGTCCAGGGGCTCTCTGCAGCGGCAGCAACCAGGAAGACCTGTGCCGCCCCTTCCGGGAGCTTCAGTGCACCAGGGTTCCAGATGGTCTTTGGCTTTTTCCTCTGGCGTCCGAGATGTGTGTGCAGGGAGCAGTCTCTTCTGGTTTCCCAGGCCTGTCTGCCTCTCTGAAGGTTTAGCTCTCCCTCCCACGGGATTTGGGTGCAGAGAACTGTTTATCCGGTCTGTTTCCTTCAGGGTCCGGCGGTGTCTTCGGAAGGGGTCCTGCCGCTCCTGGGCCCTCCCCCACGGGAGCCCAGAGGCCTTATACAGTTTCCTCTTGGGCCAGGGATGTGGTTGTGTTACTGTTTATGAACATCTGAAAATGCATTTTCTTTAACCCACATTGGAGGGAGGTTTACCATAGGTCAGAGGTGGATCTATCCATCTCACATACATTAAATGACTGTGTCTTTTCTAGGTACTTTAAGAGCTACATACAACCAACCACCTTTTATTAATTGGAAAATTGAGAAATTTCTCAAAGTTCATGGAGCTAGTCAATGGTGCAGCTGGGCTTTAATCGCAGGAGTTGTTCAGTGTCTTAATCTTTCCTATAATTTTGCAGCTTTAAAAATTTGTTTAATTTTGGCTACAAAATATAAATACGCAATTAAATTATCTCAATTACTGTTACAAATTAAGTTGTGACATGCTGATGTAACTCTATAGCCTGAAATAATGCCAAGGAGAAAGAGATGGGGGAAAATTAGACATTTTTCCTTCTAGTATATTGTATCAATCTCTTGCCAATTCTGTTAGTTTTCTAGATGGATGATAATTATGCTTCACATCTGAAGATGTTATTTTGAGTTGTTTTTCTCTTTGGTAGAAGATAGTTAACATGTAGGTATTCAGTGACTGGTCAGTGTGAGAAGGCAGAGGATCTCAGTCTTTGCCAGAAGGTGGGTGTCCTAGGAGATGTGAGATGGACTGCAGGAACCTTGTCTCTCCTGTTTTATATCTATGCCCGCTCATGTGTGGGACAGACTATTAATGACATAAAGGGATTGGAGATAATTTATGCTTAGAATGTGCATGATGTAGAAAATGTTACTATGACACCAAAACCTGGCAGAGAAAACATACTATAGATGACCTTTGCTGGTTATTAATACCCTAGAAATGTTCAGGGATGTTCTTGACATGTGGCTATTGCTGCTGCTGCTGCTCTTCAAACGGTTTGGTTTTTCTCTGAACCCTTTTCTACTTCCTCAGAAGCTTTCTTCTTCAAGTCGTACTGACTAGCTACCAAAACAGGCCAGTTTACATCTTCCCTGTCATTGGCTTGTTTTACTATTCCATAGACAGGGGAAGTATTCTCAAAGAGAGTAGAAAAATGAAAGGAATGGAACCAAGCCTTAAAAGTATGTGCAGATGGGGTGAATAATTTAGACTTCTGGTTTGCAGCAAAAAGCCAGAGGAGTTAAACAAAATCAAGTGTGCCTTTGTAGAGTGAATAACACGCCCTACCCAAAAGGATTTGTAAGGACTCAAAATAGTGTTTTTGTTTTTTGTTTGTTTGTTTGGTCTTTGGGTTTTATTATTTATTTATTTATTTATTTATTTATTTATTTATTTATTTTGGTTTTTTTGTTTGTTAGTTTGTTTTTCTTCTCGAAAGTAAAACAGTACTTCATCTAACACTTGAAAATTTGAGCTCTCCCATCCTTGAAGTTTTCTTTGGCCACTCTGTCCCAAAGGTTTATCCTCTGTGCAAGTTGGAACAACAATTAAAGAAGAATGAAAGATGACAGTTTATGTGTGCCAACAAGAGGTTTTCTCCAGACTTTATTATTTTTCATTTTTCTTTCGTATTGGAAGGAGGGAGACGCACAGAACAGTGTTCCAAGGCGAAAGCCGTGGAGCGTGGAAGAGCGTGTCGCTGTCACAGTGATCGAGTGAAGCTGCTGTAGAGATAATGGAAACTTTCTTCTCTGCGAGGGCCCGAGTGAAAAGCCGTCCCTGGTCATTCATCAGCATTGATTGCCTTGGCACGTGCCCTGTGGATAGGAACTTTGGGCTTCCAGAGGGCGCATGAAAAAGCACAATGATGCACTTTAGGGAATCGCTTCAGCTTCTGCTAGATACGGAGGGATAAGCAAAGCACATGGTGACCAAAATAAGTTAGCTCACAAGTGTGATGCAGGAGAGTGCTAGAGAGTTTTGTTTTTTGTTTTTGTTTTTTGTTTTTTGTTTTTGTTTTTTTTGTTGTTTTTTTTTTTGTTTTTGTTTTTTTTTTTGCTCCTCCGTGACTTTCTAGTTGTGCGAAGTGTACTTACAGGAGTAATCACTCGGTGAATCTAGCTTTTGTAATTCATGACAAGCTTACGATATTTTTATTTTACACCTGAACGTTTGTGTTGTTCGAAGAGTAAGAAATATGTCATTAAAAGTAATGGTTTGGTGACAATAGCTTCACCGAAACCCAATTTACTGAACATGTGTGAGCCCACATACTGTAATTTCGGTTTTTTTTGTTTTTTGTTTTTTGTTTTTTGTTTTTGTAAAGAGTTAATCAGAACATGTAAATGATGCCTCCAGTAGCTTCCACTTTTATTTTCCCTTAAATATTAACAAATTTTATATGCCGGAAAGTGAGTTATATGGGAGCTTGCATGTTTGCTTTGGACAATTTATACAAGCAAGTTGAAGTGGAGAACTGAGCCAATTATCGCAATCACTCATACCAAAGGAGTAGAGTGGCCCCAATCACTCAGATGCAGAATTTCATATCAAAGTGTTTCTTTAGCCTGAATGATATCGACAATTGTCTTAGCGCTCCATTACTGCTGACTATAGATTTCCAATCTGATTATGGGTTTAACACAAGATGAGAAAAATAGTAGCATGTAATTGTGTTTTGAGAACTTGGCTCATTCTGAAGTCATTGTCCAAGGGTTCCCTACTGCACACAGTCAAAAAGGTTAGTCTTTTGAAAAGGAGTTACTTCTTGAAGCCACTTGAATGTTATTCAGACCAGAAGAGGAGAAACTCCTTTCTTGTTCATGTGCTTTTGCAAAGGTCCTTTGGTCTCAGAGCGTTTTAAATATTTTCTCTCTTAGATGAACTATGTTCCCTCATCAGTGAAATACAAAAAACTGTGAGTTTTTCCCCCAATAAATGTGTGATATGACTTAAATTAGTTTTGCATACATGGATATGATTCTGCCTCATATTTTTACTCTTATTTTTTACTTTATGTAGTAAAGAGAAACAAGAGTATTTAGGCAATATGGACATAGGATGAAAAAAATCCCTCCCAAATGATTCACATTTATTTTTCTTTTTGAAATTTCTCGAAAAGGTTCAGGTTTTGCTGAAGGATGTATTGATGCTTCTGGCACTCTTTTTCTTTTCTTAGAAAAAATAAAATTAAAAATATACTTAATCAAAATTACAGTGTGTAGCTGTAGTGTGAGGGTTGATGTGCTGATGGCTTAAAGTCACTGTGGCTGCTGTGGCATCATGTCTCAATACCCATGGTTCCCTGTTATTTCTAGCCTTTGACATACCACATGTGCATACCACATCTTAAGTAGACTAATCCTAGTACAGGATATCTCAAGGATATGTCCAATTTCTAGTTCATTATTTTCTTTCCTTCCCCTTCCCTCATCAAACAGCCAAATGTACACAGTGTTACTTATGATCTTAAATCTACAGGAGATATGAATTATTTTCAAAACAAGCCATCAACAAATTATGTTTTTTTCAGCAATTACTAGTAAGGTTCTTTTTGCGATGCCTGTTGGTTCCATGTGTGTGGAAGTTAAGTCCATGAGGAAATGTCTAATCAGTAAGTTTGAAATCCATTCTCAGAACTGTGACAACAGAATTATTGCTTGGACTGTAGAGTGAATTATGGTGAGAAACTGGTTTTGATAGTTTTTGTTTTATTTTTTAATGAAGAAAAATGCATCTTCTGTCTTTGTCTACTTATTCTATTATTCTGGCTTTTCTTGGATTCATTTCAATGATATTTCTGTCACTGATTTTCTAAGCTTCATTTCTGAATCAACTTGAAGAGAAAGACTCGTGGGAATCATTGATTGTGTATGATCTCTTTTCTATCTAACATATTTAACCTTCTTATAAAAAGTCTATGTGTTCCTTGGTAAATACTGTGTTTTATTTTCTATAATACAGCTAGTTTAATCTTTATGCATTCTATACTATTATAGTTATATCTATTTAATAGCAAAAATTATTGCAGTATTCTAAGAGAGTATTCTTCAGAGAGGTGGAGGGTTTATGTTTTTTATTAAATTAACATACAAAGGAGTTCACAAATCTATTCAGTAACTCAAATAAAACCGGCTAAATACTTCAGATAAAATGGTTTTATCAGGGATGCCACAAACTTTATATTCTAAGATTTTAAAATTGTCTTTATCATTTATGAATATTTGTGTCATTCACTCATGGTAATTGACATTTTGAAAAGAAATTTGAAGTAACTTGTAAGAAATCACTTAGGCAGGTCAAACCTTACCAAACCATAACAAGTTATTAAAGAAGGCTCATAATCACAGATGGCAGTTATCATCTTGTGTACCTTCATGGCTTCCTAAAGATAATAACTAAATATGTTCATAAATACACAAATAAAGCTTATTCATATATCTTGTTTTAGAACCAGTATAGTGCATAACAGTATATTTAGAACCAGTATATTTCACTGTACCAGAGTTCAATGAAATCAAACGTCATATATTTAAACCAAGCCAAATTACTCTTGGATAAAATGACACATTAAATATCTAATATAGTTTCAGATTTTAATGTGATTCATATTAGATATTATAATTTTCTATCAATAGCTGAGAAAATGTTGAATTTCAATCTTGGCATCCAGCAGTCTAGACTAGTAATGACAGGTCTTTCCTGACATCTGTCAAATTATTGATTAAATATTCTGAGGAGAATAGACATCAAATTGACATAAATTGCTTGTTCAATTGCATTAAATTTTGTTTACTCCATAAGACTAAATGTATCTTATTCTTGGAGAATTTTATAGTAGAGCCATGATTAATAATACAATTTATTTAATAGTTTTATAACATACAAAATATTTTATAAATAGGCTGTATAATTGTAAGTCAGTATTTTTTTTGCTTGTATTTTAATGCTCTTTTTTTTTTATTAACTTGAGTATTTCTTATATACATTTCGAGTGTTATTCCCTTTCCCAGTTTCCGGGCAAACATCCCCCCCCCCCTCCCCTTTCTACTCCTGTCGGTCTGCACTTCTTTACTTCATCCATCTTGTCTAATTGGGTGGCTGTATATGCATGGGCCACATGTGGGGCAGACTCTGAATGGGTGTTCCTTCAGTCTCTGTTTTAATCTTTGCCTCTCTCTTCCCTGCCAAGGGTATTCTTGTTCCCCTTTTAAAGAAGGAGTGAACCATTCACATTTTTTTTTTTTTTTTTCTTCTGCGAGCAAGCCTTTACTGTGTTACAGCTCTTCTCAGTGTTACAGCTCTTCTTAGTGTTACAGCTCTCTTGAACAGGGACCCCGAGCAGCAAAGTCGCTCGCCTTATATACACAACAGTATGCTAATTATCTCTCAGGGATTGGTGGGGCATGGATCACCCCACTATCACCCCACTACTTGTCCTCCAGGGATTGGCGGAGAATGAATCACCCCATTAGCATGGTACCGCCCCTCATTAGCATATTAACGGTCAATTGACACCTGGTGCAAAAACTGCACATGTGCAGTACTGTTGTTCACCACTGGAGGGCGCCCTACATCTCATTATAGGCTGCCCTAGCAAGGGGACAAGCCTGCACATGCGCAGTAAGTTGTCGACATCCAGACAAGGCTGGATGTCGGCGCCATCTTTGTTTCGCCACGCCGCTCTCTACATCTCACCCTTTTTTGTTTAATAAAATGACTGGTCTAGATCTGGGTGTCACGTCAATCTTGTCATTGCTCCTGTCTTAGGTCGTTCTCATCCAAACTCGGCCTTACCCGTCATAGAGTTACCCTATCGCCACCGGGCCCCATGTCTTAGGTTGGTCCGAGCTCGAGGAAAGTTGCCCGTCTCTGGATACAATGACTCCACGTGACAGTGACAAAAATGATCTAGGGCGAACTCTTAATCTTTCAAAGAGGCCAGCCATATGTTGGGAGAAGCACCCTTTTTGATGGCGGTCATAGCCTGGTAAACAACCACTTTGTGTCTGGCATGTTCTCTTTTTAAACGGCCAATAAGCCAGAGATCTATTCCGCATCCCAGGAGGACAATAGCTCCCCAGGCAAACATGCCCGCCCACTCCTTAACAAGGGAGAAAGCATTGGTAATCCATGAGGTAAAGTCTTCAACTGTGATGGGGTCCAGCCTAGTGCTGTTGAGGACAGCAATCTGCATCAGCAATTATCTTGATAGTTGCTCTGCTTTCATGGACCAGTTTCCTTTTAGATAATTCGAGATTTCTTTGCTCTGTTGAAAATGCTGAGAAAAGTTAGCTCGCAAAGGAATAATGCATAAAAATCTAAGGGAGGAAACACAAGACAGCTGTGTCATATGATACAGTGCTTCAATTTGTTCTTGAACTAAATCTATCCTTTGATTGGCTAATAGAAGGCCAGATGCCAAATGGGTATTAAATTCTTCTTGTATCTCTAGCGCCACTGCAGTTCTTTATACAATCTGATTGACAGTCTCAGCCATCTGTATTTGATTGGTCATAGCGATTGCAGCTGTGGTAGCTGCGGCAGCAGACAGCACAATGGCTGAAATTATGACTGCCGTAATTCCAAAATCTCTTTTGGCTCCCATTCACATTTTGATCATCTGTCTTGAGTTTCATTTGTTCTAGGCATTTAGGGTAATTCAAGCATTTGGGCTAATAGCCACTTATCAGTGAGTGCATACCATGTATGTCTTTCTGTGTTTGGGTTAGCTCACTCAGGATGATATTTTCCAGTTCCAGCCATTTGCCTACGAATTTCATAAAGCCGTTGTTTTTGATAGCTGAGTAATATTCCATTTAAGGCAGCATAGTAATATTTGAAATTCAAGGCCAGTCTCATCTACATAGAGAACCCAAGTAAGCCTGAGCTATAAGAGTTATTCAAATAAACAAAATTCTGAATTAAACACTATTATCCACATACAATGGTATGAGAGTTGAAGCCCAGGAAGAACTTCTCAACAATAATATTTGAATTTGTTGGACTATGAATGAATCATCCTGATGATCAAGGAATTTTCAAATACAATTTGGCCTCTAACAACCTCTCTAAGTTTTAATGGCATATCTATTATTTTAATTAAAAAAACTACAAAGCGATTATTGCTAAGGTTAAAATTAAAATTTCTACATAGTTTGAATAGATTAAAATGTCTTCTGAAAATAATGTAAAATATTATTACTTAGATGAGTGTGGCCATACACACTTGTCTTCAGAGACCTAGGAATGCAGGCAGATCTCTGAGACCCAGTGTCTAATCAGATTACCCTACTTAATGATACACAGAACAATGAGGGATCATGTCTCAAAAGAAACACACGCACACACACACGCACACACACAAACACACACACACACTGTGTTACATATAAGAGTAGTGATACATGTGTATCATATACATAGATAGACAGACAGACAGATAGATAGATATAATTATTTAGAGTAGAGGTATGTATATATGTGGAAAGTTATACTCTATTCCTATATGTATACACGGGACCACATGTACACATTCACATACAGAGATAAAATTGCTATTTATCCAATTTTAGAATTAAAGAAACATATAAAAGTGCATACAATATAGGCATAGCATTCTCGTTATTATTAAAGCATAATTCTTTCGTATCCTACAATGCAACAGATGTTTCATATAGAGTATGTTCTTTTCTTATTGTTTTACATTATTTTTTAATTATAGTACTTACTTAATTTTGAGGAGCTGAGCTTTGAAATTCCCTGGTTAACTAGAATCACTTCTATGTTTAAATCATTTTGAAAATTTTCTTTCTTAAAACCATACTGGCAACATTGTGTTCTACTTTGAAATAGTTATCATGTTTTATTTTTAGTTCATAGTTTTAACATCCTGATTTTCTAGAATGAATTCTTTCACAGGAGAGATTCAAAGGATGAAATAAAATGTCTGTGTTGATAGGTACAACTTTCTCTGATAAGACTAAAATGGCAGGTAACATTATGAATATTTAAATTCATTCTAATGCATATTTGCTTAATTCTTATCTCTAATTCCTTTGAAGTAACATGCCCTTTATTACTTTCAGCTTAAGTAAAATATGGAGGAGATGGGCCTTATGGGTTCTTCATGTTCTCTGATATACTTAATTTTTGAAAGTCTCTCATGGAAATAGTCATAGTTTAATTTGTAGTTTACGGTTAGAGGAAAATTGTTAGGTTTTCATGTATTAAAATGTCTTCAGAGACTTCTCTACTTGATCTGTGGATGTTTCTTTTGAACTCCAATCCAGATCTAAAGCTTGCCTGCAAGTTATAGACGTTGTTTACTACAGTCCAAATAAAGGGAAATTATATTTGTGGATTCTTTTCTACCTGAACCGCATTCTTCTGCAATTGCCTTCATTTGAAAGGTCTTCAGTCAGTCATACAAATTACATATTACTGTCTTGTAGAGTATAGAGCAATGGGTTCTGAAAGGCCTGAAATATGAAAATAATCTCTCACTTCTTTGAACATAATTGTTTACTGAACTAATTTCCAGACTCCAGGGCTATTCAACTTCAGGTTTTTCTCCTTTGAGAGTTTTTTTTCTATATTTTGGACTCATTTTGCTAGACAATTTATTTAAGAACTACACATTTATTCCACCATTATTTTTTAAAACAATCAGCTTGTTGCTGGATATATAATAGCTTCAGGGCTTCCTGTGGAGTTGTGGATACAGTCTCTCAATTGTGTGGAAATGTTCTTACTGAACCAGAGTACGACTACTTTATGTCCACTCTTAAAGCTTTACACTCGTGTTCTGATATAATGGTTCCTAGTATGAATTAATAAATATTGTTTTTGTTCACAGTCTATTAAAATTTCTAGCCTATTTGCCACAGTATGATTCATTTTGGGTGGGTTGGGTATTTTCACTTTTGAAATAAGACACTGTGGCATTGTGAGAAACATGGTCTTGAGGGGAAACAATGTCTTAAATAACTACAACTGTTTTGTTCAAATCATCTGAGGTTGGCGAATGCCTCAGTGCTTTCAGAACTTGAAACACGGGCCTGCTGGCCTGAGATTAATCACTGGACCGATGGTGGACGGAGAAAACCAAGCCTGAACATTTCCTCACATATCTACATTTATGATATCTATACAGCTCCCCACCTCATATACTAATGTTTTAAGTTTAAAAATTATATTATATAAACAACTCGAGTGTCATATATCAGTTGATATTAAAGGTTACATTGGATATGTTTTCAGTGCATTCGGTATGGATATTATTTATTTTAAATTCTATGTAATCAATTTGTCTTAATAGACATTTTATATTTTTTCTTGTTCCCATTACTTTCTTTTTTTATTTGAAGTTATCAAAATATTTAAGACTTGATAAATGTTTGCAGAACTTTGCAGTTCTTAACGCTCTTGGTTTAGCCTTCTTTAAAACCCCCAGGATTGTTACTGACATGTAAATTGGAACAAACTGGGACAATGACCCAGTGTCAAATGGACCAGCACACTTTTAAACATGTATAGTTAAAAATGGCATTTATAAACCTACAATCATTGATCATACTACAGGTGAATGCCAGAAAGTTGCACTTTCTTCCTGGTTATTTTAAAAGCATTACTTAACGTTTTTCAAGTCATTTAGTCTTTAATACCATCTATATTTCATCATAAATTTGCTTTTTCTCAATTTTATATAACTAGTCCAAATGAGTCTACATAAACAAATTTCAGTGTCTAACCAGAATAGATTGTGCTCTGATTTTGTCAAACATCTTCTGAAATGATATGTAGACTCTGTGTGTTATGAAGATCTTCATCAATGCAAATTGGTTTAAGGTGTATGCACAACGCCTTTAGAAAAACACTGAGAACTGAGGAAGTGCAGACTGGCACATGAAATTCCAGTGGATCTTATTTTTAGAAATATGCCTAACCTAAGTTAATCCACATTAACTTTAAATTTGTATATTATTGTCACAAACATATAATTTAAACTGGTGGAGTAGTTTTAAAATATTTCATTAAAATTATTCATGCTGTCTTATCGGGGCTATTTACTCCTTTCTTATACTTTCGAGAAATGTTAGTGTTCCTTACAAATGATATTTATGAACTTTTCTTATTGCAGCACTTTCAACTCTAATGCCTGAGAAGAAGATTCCAAATTATAGTGTATTATGTAGAACACTTTGAAACTTTAAATGGGAAACATAATTCTTATTCATAGCTTTCAGTTTTGCCAAACTACTTTCTTTGTATCATATAATAAATATATGTTTTCCCAGTCTCTTTTCTCTGCCCTCCAGTATTAAGTCTGAAGAAACTTTATTATTCATTCACATGTTCGGAGGTAGCTGTTTTTACCTTAATAGAGCCAAAATTGTCAACTTTTCAAACAGTAACTTGTTTTCTATGCCCTAAGGTTTGAAAGAAAATAGTCTCATAATGGAAAATGGTAAGCAGACTTTCTGAATGCATAAATGTTTCGATTCTTTACCAGGCTGTGCTGTGCTACCTGGGAGATGGTGGTTAGATGGTCTTCTAACACTAGGGAGTGGGGTACGTGGATGAATAGGCATAAATAATCATATGTTCTTTTCTTCAGTGAGTGTTTTGGAATCTCAAAATTAATCTTTTCATATGCAGACACTACTTTCACCTACATTTTAATTATAAATAAAAGTCACTGGATTTAGAAGTGTTTTAGTGAAGAAATGATGATTTTTATGACTATTCTATCTAAATATTGTACATCACTCCTGAAAAAGGAATGAGTTTTAGGTAATAGATTCATTCTTTGTGAGGGAATCTAACAGACAAGTACATTTATGTATAACAATTAGGCTTCCTAGTTCTAATTATTGGGTTTACCCTCATAGAAACCATATACAAGCAATGTCAGAGTTAATGGTTTTCAACTCTGTAATGATTCACTGGATGAGTCACAAAGATAACGTGGAGGATATTTTCTGTAAACATGCTTATCGAGTAGCCAAGACCAGGTTTTAATGGTCTCTACAAATGTCTCAAAAATATCTGAATAAAATAACTTTAAGTTAGAAATGTAAGAGCATGAATCAGGTATTTAATATTGAATTGTAATTAATGGTCTGTTTCCATCGCAATCCCTTGGGTAATCCTCAATTCCATTGCTTTAATAGTACAGCATGCTGTTAATTTTGAAGAAGAAATAGAGGAGAAAAGCAATAATGGATCAATGACATGGCACTGCTGCTCAACCTAAAGAATTAGTGTTTATTCAACAGAACAAGTAGCTCTTCATTAGTAACCAGCAATAGCATTGTAATCATGTTGAGGAACGCTCTAATTTATGAAAGAATAAGTCCTCCCCTAGTAATGAACATGGGGGATTTAACAAGGCTACCTAGTCAAAGACCAAACACCTCTATAGAAAGATGCAAGCTTTTATGTTTTGAAGGGACTTGTATATGTTACAGACATATATCCTTTATGTTAAAAGCTCACTCTGTGGCATTTGAAACATTATGAATAAAGTGACTTTAAACAATAATAAATTCATTTGCATGAAATGATTTTGAAATTGTCTCTTATGTCTGGGTATAAAACCCATGGTTAATGTTCAAAAATTGTAAGAGCTTTTCCTGGTGCACCTTAGGCTGTGGCCAGGGCTACTCCCAGCAGGAATTGAGCATCACTGTTCACCAACAAGCCTGCTCACTATTGCAGAAGAAGCAGCATAGACTCTTGATCAGGTTTGAATATCCTTGCTTCCCTGCCGTGGAGACTCCTCTGTTTTCTCTTTTCCTTCTGCTCATCTTTTAGATCCTTGAGAAGGCTACTGAGTCTTCCTAGGGAAGGGATACAGGACTAATTCAGCTTTATAAAGCATGTTTGTTTGTTTGTTTGTTTGTCTGTCTGTCTGTCTTGGTCCACTTGAGAGGACAGAGTTAGCCAGAGCGAGGTTGACTCCATGACAGGCTGCAAACTGGCAGTTTGGGAGACTAGGACTAAATTTCCATTTCCCAGAACTGGAAAAGTTCAAAACAAGTTAATTCCAGGAAAAGCACCCCTCACAGTTAGCCTATCAGAAAGCTTCCCTGAGTCCACCTCACAGGTACCCAGTCAAGAGCTGCAGAAGCTGCTCAACTATAATCTAAGCGCTTGAGCCAAGTTTAGTTAATCACCAAAGTCCCTAAAATTTGCCACAAAGGCACCTATACCCCTAGATATAGAGCCACCAATCAAGGGAAAGGAAGGTAAAAGTCACCCAGTCCTATCCTAAGAGGTATTAAATCAACCCTGCAAAATTACACCTCCATCTTCCATCCCAAACTGTGGTAGACCTCAGCATACAAGTTCTCTGAAGAAGAAATGCTCTTGGTGGTTTCATACTATTTGAGTCTTGGTATCATTCTTTGAAAATCACAGACCCTTACACACTTATACTCTATCATGCAATATTTTTAGCTTATTTTTTCTTACTGTAGTCTCTCTATACTCTTTTCTCAACCAACTATGGTATGATTTCTATGAAAGCAGTGATATATTTCTAGGACACTAGTTTGAAGAATAGAAGCTAGAACCCATTTATTTTTTAAATGCTTTCTTTCATACATTAAATCCTATCCACACATTTCTTCCACTCCACTCCTCCCAGTACTTCTCCCTATATCCACATGCACCAGATCTCTTCATCCTCTGTTTGCCCTCAGAAAATTCCAGGGCTCCCAGGGGTTTCAATGGTATAAGGCATAACAAATTACAGTAAGAGTAGGCACATACCTCATATCACAGCTGACTCAGTTGCTTTATCTCAAACTACCTTTGGCAATAGATTCTAATCTTCTGGTTCCTTCTTATTCTCTTGCTTGTTCTGTCTTAACCTGCGTCTATCTTTTTCTCTCAGCAACCTGACTCTGTAAAACTGTCTTGGAATATTTGCCTCTGAATTGAACTCAACTAAAATCAGCTACTGAACTCAACCAATTCCATGCATTGCCTGAACTCAACTCAAATCCCTTCCTCCTGTCTGTCCTCCTGAGAATTTGGCATATCCTCTCTCTGACTCATTCTGTCAAATCCATCTCTGATTTATCACCAATTCTGCCCCTAAATTATACGTCCCTTTCAAACATGCCTACTTCCCTATAAATTAACCCTACCTACATTGGGATTAAATGTGTGTACTGAGGACATATCTGTAGTCCAGGTAGAGCAGCCATGTTGCTGGATTAAAATTCCTCCATAAAAGAAGATGATAAAAATTCATACACACTAGGGTTAGGTGAAAAATAAATATTCTTGGTAATATGAAAATTATAATAAATAATAACCATGTATATGATTGTGTTTGTAGTATTAACAAAAGCTTCCCTGAGAAAATGATTATTAACCTAGTATCTGGAGATGATATTGGTTACCCCTACCCAAAACAATAATTGTTCTGATATCTAGGAACGATTTGGTTACCTGGAAAAGGAGAAAAGGCGAAGAAGGATACTATAACAATCAACAAGGAAACATTTAAAAAGGTAGTGGCGGTTTGGAGCAACTTCCTACAATGTATTCACCTTTATGAATACACATATTTTTATTGAATTTGAAATACATCTACATTAAAATTTTTTCAATAGGATCTAATAATTACATTATTGGTTTATATGAACATTAATAAAAATCAAACTGTGAATCCTTCATTCAAAGTGGAAAACTTCATTTGAAAATGGTTATCAGTTTGGGATAGCTTCTAAAGTAGGATGGAGTCTTGGGGGCCTCTTCTCTTCTCAGCACTAGAGCCCCATTTGGTGCAGCCCCATGCATGTCTTATGCATGCTGTTTCAATCTCTGTGTTTCCGTGTGTGCACACATCATGCTGAATTACAGCGTGTCATTTCCAATTGTCCCCCATACCTTCTGGATTTTACACTATTTTTGCTTCCTCTTCTGTGGGGTTCCTTGAACTCTGAGGGGAAAATTTTAAGAGCTTCCCTATTTAAGACTGAGTGTTCCAAGGTCTTTTATTCTTTTGTGTAATGTTTGGATACGGGTCTCTCTGTATGTTTCCATTTATTATAGAAGGGAACTTCTCTGACGATGGATAAAGAAGGCACTGATTAGCTTCCACAACCTGTGCAACAAAGCTCACTATTAACCTCAATTAATGAGTGAATAAATAAATAAATTAATAAATAGTTGTACTGGCAATTTTTTCCACATGTACACATAAACATCACTAAAGGGAATCCTGAAACTGCCCTATCTAAGCACCGAGACATTCTCTTTTCTCCTGCTCTAGTCATAAATTTGATAAAAAATAAATTAACTAACAACCAAGTTCTTTAAATGAGCATGCCCAGAAAAATAAAACAGAAAAAAGAAAGAAAGAAAAGAAAGTAATGAAGTTGATCATTGGTGTGTCTGACCTGTGTATTCCAGCTCTCATTTATGTTTTTCAATTTTCCATTTTAAGCCAGGAAGGTTAATTGCCTTTACCCTTGAATATTTCTTATTACACAATCACACTGATTGAAACACCATATGAAGCTTTAGAACCTAGCAGTGTCAGGTTAAAAGTCACCATGTCTAAAGGGACGAATGATTAGCAGTTGGTCTGGGAAAAATAGCTTTGTGAATGGAAAATATGTTTATGTTCAGGTTTGAATACTGCACAGCCCAAAACACTGCATACACCATTCTGTCATATGATAATACTATACTTACTTTTACCTGTTTATATAAACTATTTCTAGAGCACAATATAAATTTTAATGTGCTCGTCAGTGACAAAATTTGTAGAAGAATACATCATCAAAATGAGCTACTCAGTTTTCAGACATGAAATTATGACTCAAGCATGTGTCGGAAACACCAAATTTAAAAGTTGATTCTGTCATAAATTTTGGAGGTAAAGTCCAAATTAGGTTGCTCCAGTCTATTTTCTTTCTTTCTTTCTTTTTTTTTTTTTTTTTTGATCTTGAAGAAAACTTAATTTATTTAGGAGAAAAAAGGGAGAAGACAAGAATAATGCATCATACAACTAGATGATGGACTCATATTATGATTCAGTTTTCAATCTACACAGGAAGGTTTTTCTCATTAATATTGTACAAATGTCTGTGGAAGAAGTAAATTGTGGCATTAGAAACTAGTCTAGCTTTGCAGAGTACATAATTCATGTTTATATAATAGTGAAGTTTCAGTTCACAATTATATCCTTACAAGTTTTCATCTGTTTGTCCTTACTCCCAGTTAGAACATCTTTGGAGAAGATAGAAATCATTGAATGACTTTGAATGTTTTGGTTCTGGAACATAGCATTTTCTTTCAATATTTAGAGTCCTCTTCCTTTCAGCTAGTTCTTATTTCTCACTACTCTTCTATCACACTGAGGGACTAACCACATCTAAAACTTAGCAAAATATTGTATTCCCTGACATTCAAAAAGATGATACAGGTTTGATGAGTACAGGCCTTTGTAGGAGGATCTGATGATTTTTCTTCTGTTTGTTTGTTTCTTTAAATTACCTCAGTTTCTGTTGTTATGTCTCCCTTTTCATTTCTGATTTCACTAATTTGAGTACCCTGTGCCCTCTGCTTAGTCTGGTTAAGGGCTTATCTATCTTGTTGATTTCCTCAAAGAACCAGCTTCTGTTTTTGTTGATTCTTTTTATAGTTCTTTCTGTTTCTATTTGGTTGATTTCAGTCCTGAGTTTGATTATTTCCTGTCATCTACTTCTCTTGGGTGTATTTGCTTCTTTTTGTTCTGGTACTTTTAAGTGTGCTGTTAAGCTCCTAGTGTATGCTCTCTTTGGGTTCTTTTTTGAGGCATTCAGAGCTATGATTTTTCCTCTTAGCACTGATTTCATTGTGTCCCATAAGTTTGGGGATGTTGTGCCTTCATTTTCATTAAATCCTAAAAGGGCTTTAATCTCTTTCTTATTTGATCAAACTATCACTGAATAAAGCATTGTTCATCTTCCATGTACATGCAAACTTTCTGTCATTTTTGTTGTTATTGAAGACCAATCTTCTTCTCTCTGTTGAGGCCTGTTTTGTGATCAATTATATGGTCATTTCTGGAGAACATATCATGAGGTGCTGAGAAGAAGGTATATTCTTTTGTTTAGGGTTATATGTTCTATAGCCATCTGTTAAAACTATGTGGTTCATAACTTCTGATACTTTCTCTGTGTCTCTGTTTAGTTTCTTTTTTTTTTAGTGAGCACAATTTCTTTTTATTTTTATGTTTAAAGTATTTAGAGACTACTTCTTTTAACAAGTCTTTGTCCACAGATTGTGAGTTGTGTGTTCTTCATTTGGTCAAATGAAATTCCAAAGTGTTTCTTCTCACTTTCTTCTCACTTTATAGGTCCCAGAATTTTTTTTAATTAACTTGAGTATTTCTTATTTACATTTCGAATGTTTTTCCCTTTCCCGGTTTCCGGGCAAACATCCCCCTAACCCCTTCCCCCTCCCCCTCTATATTGGTGTTCCCCTCCCCGTCCTCCCCCCATTAGCGCCCTCCCCCCAACAATCACGTTCACTCGGGGTTCAGTCTTGGCAGGACCAAAGGCTTCCCCTTCCACTGGTGCTCTTACTAGGCCATTCATTGCTACCTATGAGGTCAGAGTCCAGGGTCAGTCCATGTATAGTCTTTAGGTAGTGGCTTAGTCCCTGGAAGCTCTGGTTGCTTGGCATTGTTGTTCCTCTGGGGTCTCAAGCCTGTTCAAGCTCTTCCAGTCCTTTCTCTGATTCCTTCAACGGGGGTCCCGTTCTCAGTTCCGTGGTTTGTTGCTGGCATTCGCCTCTGTATTTGCTGAATTCTGGCTGTGTCTCTCAGGAGCGATCTACATCCGGCTCCTGTCGGCCTGCACTTCTTTGCTTCATCCATCTTGTCTAATTGGGTGGCTGTATATGTATGGGCCACATGTGGGGCAGGCTCTGAATGGGTGTTCCTTCTGCGTCTGTTTTAATCTTTGCCTCTCTCTTCCCAGCCAAGGGTATTCTTGTTCCCCTTTTAAAGAAGGAGTGAGGCATTCACATTTTGATCATCCGTCTTGAGTTTCGTTTGTTCTAGGCATCTAGGGTAATTCAAGCATTTGGGCTAATAGCCACTTATCAATGAGTGCATACCGTGTGTGTTTTTCTGTGATTGGGTTACCTCACGCAGGATGATATTTTCCAGATCCATCCATTTGCCTATGAATTTCATAAAGTCATTTCCCTTATGACTAAATCTATACTCTTTGTCACAGACACAAAGTTAGAATCACAGAAAATGTAACTGTGTTTCTCACAATAAAGAACATACATAAAAATCATCTCTCCTAACCTCCGACGGAGGTGTCAAAACTGGGAAAACTCCTGTTTTTTTGTGTTGTTTGTTCTTTGTTTGTTTGTCTTGTTTTATTTACTGCCAAAGTCCTGAGAATCTGAGACTTGCAATAAATATTAAATGAATGAATGAAATCTCGGGAGTAAGGACATAGATCTCCAAAATGTTACAGTAGAAAATGATCATTTTCTGATTATCATGTATCACAGCATACTCGATTCCACTAAAAACAGAAGGATACATACAATAACATATAAAAACATATAAAAACAGAAGGATAAATACAATAACCACTTAGGGAAAACTTTATATATACTAAATATTATACTAAAAACCCATGCCTTTTCCTTTCCCACTTGTTCCCATATCTCTGGATATCTGATAAAGTTTATTGACCATTCAAGGACTGTTCCTAAGTCATCTGGTCTCAAAACTACCATTGAGAAAGTCTTTCCATAGTGTCCATGCTTTGCAAATGGAAGAAAAATGTTTCAGTGAATGATCCAAGAAGCTAGGCAGAAACTATAGAGTCAGGCATAAACGTGATGGATTCTAAGTCAAAGCCCAATAGTCTTCCCAGTGTATCAAACAACTCCAGAAAGCAGAACACAGTAAATAGCTTTCTCACTTTAACAGTAAAACTTCTTTTAAACGGGAAAAAATATAATATAAAAAAGCAATCATACATAAAATCATCTTGCTGGTAGAGAGCTTATAGAACTCATGCCCATTTTTCCTGATGAAAAAGAAGTATGTTATTATATACCATTTTAAATCACATTTACTTCTATGCTGAAAAAATATTTAAAATCATGTATTGTTAAGAGAAAAACGCAGCTGTTTATATGATTCTATTCAAACAGCTTTCTATAAAAATCCTTTTCCCTCTCAAACTTTAGAAAAAGGTTGAAAGGCTGATATCAAATAGAGAAACTTGAGTTTATATCAGATTCATAATTAGGTGGTGACACAAATGACATTTTGTCTCTTCAGTGCCTGAGCAGAAAAAGAAAAAAAAAGAATGAAATCATCACCCTTCATGTGATTACTATCCACAGTTATGTTTACAATCACAGATTTGTAAAGTTTAGTAGTTGAAAAGCCTGTCCATTTGATTAGACCACAGTTTCATGGGTCTCCCTCACTCATTCATGCTTTCAAGGAGCACACATCAGTATCAGCCCCTCGAGGGTTGTCCTGCCTTTGCAGATAGAACTGTGAACAAAACACACACACACACACACACTCACACACACACACACATTCACACACACTCACACACACACACGCACACATACACACATATTCACACACACTCACACACACACTCACACAAACACTCACACACACACGCTCACACACACACACACTCACACACATATATACACACATACACACTCACACACATACACACTCACACACTCACACACACTCACACACACATTCACACACACACTCACACACACACTCACACACACTCACACACATACTCACACACACACTCACACACACACACACACACTCATACAAATCCTTGCTTTGCCTACTTTTGGATGGGGAACTATTAATATTATTAAGGTAAATTGATGATTCCTAAGAGTAATTATGTTGAATAATATGTAGACAACAGTAATAAAAATTGTCAGGGATACTGTGAGAGAAACTCCAACTATTGGAAGGTGAAATGTTTTGGTTCAGAAATGGCCTCATTAGACAGGAATACTTGATGCAAATAAATGTGACAGATTTTTTTTTGTTTCTGATGAAATTGATAGGGTTTGCAAAAATCCAGTAGCTATGAATAAAGCGAATAATTTATTAAAAAATTTTAAAGAATGATAGCGGTCATCTCAGTCATGTAAGTGGCATATACACACATAATATATGATTCCATGTTTTCTTGAATAAACTATATAATCCATAAAAACACATAGAGCTCTGCATTTTAATGCCTTGATTGGGCATTTAATTACTTATATTTCTACATCCATATGGCTTATGCTCTCAGAAAGTTTTATTTTTATATTTTCTATTACCTGCATGTGCTAGATGGTTCCTTTGATAGTGAAGTCTTGGTGGTAGAATGATTTTCTTTAACTTTGGTGAAATTCAGGCCACAGTACAAAAATAAATTAACATAAAATTGACCCTAATTTCATAGCTTGAGAGTCATTTTTCTTTTTTGAATACAGGGCAAGCTCATTTTGGACAAGCAATATTTAATGTAAAAAAATAATAAAGGAGTTGAGGGTCATTGTGTGTGTTCTATAGTATTACATAAGAGTCACAGCTGTTACTGGTTTTTCTGAATAATTTAAATTTCATTTGTTAGGTAGTAAACCCTTGAACTAACATTTTTGTCACTTGGTCAAAGCAGAACACTGTACTCATAAGTACAAACCAAGACACTTGTTTTTAAAGATATCAGAATGGTGTGAATGTTATACGGTGAATTAAAACACTATGCAATTTACTTTCTCAGCTGTCTCCTATAAACAAACATGATACAAGCAAGCTATACAAACTCTTAATTGCACACATAGATGATTTCTTTCTCCTTGATGTTCATTTGGGTTTTGTTTCTTTCTTGATTTTATTTGAGATGGCCATCACTAAGGAACTTTACCTACCGCTTAATACCACTAGCTATCCCCCGCACTTTTTTGATTCTCCATATATGCACTTCAATGTAATTGGAAGTCATAGCTCAAGATCATTTTTAAAACAATGCTTTGAATCCACAGTGAAATCTTTGGCACCTCTGTCAACTCTTCATCCTGACACTCTCTCAGCTTCTTGCAATTTGACGTTTTAACCACTGGCCCCGTGACTTCTCATTTTTATACAGTAGACACTTATCTTGTTAGCTTTTGTTGATTTATAATAGTGTTTCTGGTGTCATCATAGAATGGTTTCTTTTTAGTTCTCATCCTTTTAGGACTGTACTAAAATTAACAATAGCGGGAGAACTAATTTTGCAGTAAAGTAACAGCAGCGTAAGTAAGAGCGTCCTCATCGTGTGCTTTAGGATCACATACTGGAGTGAAGAGCCTAAAGCAGTTTTCCCAGAAATGTGCAGAGTACAGACTCTCAGGAGAGACAGCAAAATTCATAGAAGCATGTGGATGGAGGATCTTTATTATCTGTCCACATACAAAGAGCAGGACAACCTACCTCGAAACTCATGAATAGGTTGAGAAGCCTCAGCTTCGGACATGAACTTAAAGAACCATACTGGATAACGGCTCATGTCAGACCAAGATATCTGAGATGACTGTAATACAAGGTATACAATGTAAGAACAGATGTGGATGATCCAGCTATACCTCTCTTGGGCATATACCCAAAAGATGCCTCAACATATAAAAGAGACACGTGCTCCACTATGTTCATCGCAGCCTTATTTATAATAGCCAGAAGCTGGAAAGAACCCAGATGCCCTTCAACAGAGGAATGGATACAGAAAATGTGGTACATCTACACAATGGAATATTACTCAGCTATCAAAAACAACGGCTTTATGAAATTCATAGGAAATGGTTGGAACTGGAAAATATCATCCTGAGTGAGCTAACCCAATCACAGAAAGACATACATGGTATGCACTCATTGATAAGTGGCTATTAGCCCAAATGCTTGAATTACCCTAGATCCCTAGAACAAACGAAACTCAAGACGGATGATCAAAATGTGAATGCTTCACTCCTTCTTTAAATGAGGAAAAAGAATACCCTTGGCAGGGAAGGGAGAGGCAAAGATTAAAACAGAGACTGAAGGAACACCCATTCAGAGCCTGCCCCACATGTGGCCCATACATATACAGCCACCCAATTAGACAAGATGGATGAAGCAAAGAAGTGCAGACCGACAGGAGCGGGATGTAGATTGCTCCTGAGAGACACAGCCAGAATACAGCAAATATAGAGGCGAATGCCAGCAGCAAACCACTGAACTGAGAATAGGTCCCCTATTGAAGGAATCAGAGAAAGAACTGGAAGAGCTTGAAGGGGCTCGAGACCCCAAAAGTACAACAATGCCAAGCAACCAGAGCTTCCAGGGACTAAGCCACTACCTAAAGACTAGACATGGACTGACCCTGGACTCTGACCCCATAGGTAGCAATGAATATCCTAGTAAGAGCACCAGTGGAAGGGGAAGCCCTGGGTCCTGCTAAGACTGAACCCACAGTGAACTAGTCTATGGGGGGAGGGCGGCAATGGGGGGAGGGTTGGGAGGGGAACACCCATAAGGAAGGGGAGGGGGGAGGGGGATGTTTGCCCGGAAACCGGGAAAGGGAATAACACTCGAAATGTATATAAGAAATACTCAAGTTAATAAAATAAATAAATAAATAAATAAATAAATAAATAAATAAATAAATAAAAAATGAATATTCTCTACAAAAAAAAAAAAGAACAGATGTGGAGGGATAAAATAATTGCAGAAAAAAAGGACAAGACAAGAAAAAAGCAGCATAAATATATACTTTTAAGGAGTAGAAATATAATCTTTATCCTGAAAATTTGCTAAGTTTCCTTCCCCTGCCATGAAGTTTACAGGATGGAATTCAGATCACCAGGCTGGGTGCTAATCCTCGGGGCCTTCCTGCCTGAGCCGTAATAAGGTTCTACCTTTGCTTCTGACTTTTTCAAATATTACAAATCATTCTGCAGACTTACAGAAAACATCCAATTTTTTAAATCCCCATAATTTATAAGTAAGTGATTAGAGACAAGTAGATTAAGTAGCAGGCTATAGTGAAAATTCTGCTTATTATTGTTTGCAGAGGTGAAAAAAAGTTTTATTTGAATTGGAAAAGCTGTTGAAATTTACTTGAACATAATATGTTAAGTGGTTTTTTTCTTTTTAGTTATATTAATCTTGACTATGAAGTCCTGATGGTGAATTACTGCAATAAGAATGCTAAAAGTTCCTAGACATCTGGAGATTCTTGTTGTACTAATAACCTTTGCCAGCAAGTTAACTGCTCCAGAAAAATGTAATCGCAACCAACAACTATGTCCTCACAGAGCTAGCCCATTACTATGTGTTCTAAGTGTTTAAAAATGGAAAATGGAGGCATCATATTACTGGATCCTTCATCTCTTAGGGTCATTCCGTCCATATTTCTTATTTTTTGGGAGACGCTTATTTCTTTTTAGGAATATTGAAATTTTATATCATTTAACTAGTTACTTCCAAAAACTATAATTGAAGCAATGCATTTGAAGTTACACAAATGTATCTTCTTCACATAAAATCCCAACATTTTCCCCTTTTCTCACTGGGTTCTTGATACTGTATCTTGTATCTACTATAAATTCATTGATGTTCATTTTTATTTGTAGTTATTGTACATATAATATCCTTTTCTTTAAATGCTTTACTAGAGTGGAAAGTGAGTTTCCTCCCAGCTAGAGTAATGTAGAATTTGTCCACAGTGTTTCCATTACCAGTGCAGTTGATGTTTTCTTGTTCAGTTATCATGTTCCTTCTCATTGTCTGTCTGCTTCATCGTGAGAAAGTCCTTTTGGCGATTCTCTTGTATCTGATACATTGTTCTCTTCTCCCTGACTCCAAAGTGCTAAAACAGACATGTAAAAATATGAATATGATATTTCATGAGAAAACTTTTAAAACAACCTGTTTAGGATGTTTTAGGCTCCTGAATCCCAGAATTGAAATGTCTTTACCAATTACACTTTAAGTTAAAAATTGTTCTTCTCATGTCTTTCCACTGAGACTCTCTGAGTGATAAATTTTCCTGAATTATTGTCTCTTTCAGGTCATTAAGTTTACTTCATATTTTACCACCTTAAATTAAACACCATATAATGACTTTTTAATGTAGTCATCCTTTCTGCTATTCAATCTATCTGCTATTGAGCACCTCTTGTCCAACTTTTAGTTCAGTTACTAAATTCTCTAGCTCCATCAAGTCGAGTTAGTGATAGTTAGTGTTCTTCCCTCAATTATTTTTTCTGTCAAGCATTGTTCTCCTGTTTTGGTGAGCAAAAAATAAAGTCCATGTTAAAACATTTTGTTTTTCTATTTCATTAAGAGCATTCTCTGAGGATTCTCTCCCTCACTGTAGGCAACATTTTTCTCTTTCTTCATTATCTCCCCATGGCTGGTACTGCCATAAC